>NW_027254003.1:440000-594119 GCF_044704955.1 Pristiophorus japonicus
TCTCGCCGCTCCTCCGCCCCGATCTCTCGCCGCTCCTCCGCCCCGATCTCTCGCCGCTCCTCCGCCCCGATCTCTCGCCGCTCCTCCGTCCCCGATCTCTCGCCGCTCCTCCGCCCCGATCTCTCGCCGCTCCTCCGCCCCGATCTCTCGCCGCTCCTCCGCCCCCGATCTCTCGCCGCTCCTCCGCCCCGATCTCTCGCCGCTCCTCCGCCCCGATCTCTCGCCGCTCCTCCGCCCCGATCTCTCGCCGCTCCTCCGCCCCGATCTCTCGCCGCTCCTCCGCCCCGATCTCTCGCCGCTCCTCCTCCACGATCCCTCACCCCTCCTCCGCCCCCGATCTCTCGCCGCTCCTCCGCCCCCGATCCCTCACCCCTCCTCCGCCCCCGATCTCTCGCCGCTCCTCCGCCCCCGATCTCTCGCCGCTCCTCCGCCCCCGATCTCTCGATTCTCCTCCGCCCCCGATCTCTGACCGCTCCTCCGCCCCCGATCTCTCGCCGCTCCTCCGCCCCGATCTCTCGCCGCTCCTCCGCCCCGATCTCTCGCCGCTCCTCCGCCCCGATCTCTCGCCGCTCCTCCGCCCCGATCTCTCGCCGCTCCTCCGCCCCGATCTCTCGCCGCTCCTCCGCCCCCGATCTCTCGCCGCTCCTCCGCCCCCGATCTCTCGATACTCCTCCGCCCCCGATCTCTCGCCGCTCCTCCGCCCCCGATCTCTCGCCGCTCCTCCGCCCCGATCTCTCGCCGCTCCTCCGCCCCGATCTCTCGCCGCTTCTCCTCCCCCGATCTCTCGCCGCTCCTCCGCCCCGATCTCTCGCCGCTCCTCCGCCCCGATCTCTCGCCGCTCCTCCGCCCCCGATCTCTCGCCGCTCCTCCGCCCCGATCTCTCGCCGCTCCTCCGCCCCCGATCTCTCGCCGCTCCTCCGCCCCCGATCTCTCGCCGCTCCTCCTCCCCCGATCTCTCGCCGCTCCTCCGCCCCCGATCTCTCGCCGCTCCTCCGCCCCGATCTCTCGCCGCTCCTCCGCCCCCGATCTCTCGCCGCTCCTCCTCCTCGATCTCTCGCCGCTCCTCCACCCCCGATCTCTCGCCGCTCCTCCGTCCCCGATCTCTCGCCGCTCCTCCGCCCCGATCTCTCGCCGCTCCTCCTCCTCGATCTCTCGCCGCTCCTCCGCCCCCGATCTCTCGCCGCTCCTCCTCCTCGATCTCTCGCCGCTCCTCCGCCCCCGATCTCTCGCCGCTCCTCCGCCCCGATCTCTCGCCGCTCCTCCACCCCCGATCTCTCGATACTCCTCCGCCCCCGATCTCTCGCCGCTCCTCCGCCCCGATCTCTCGCCGCTCCTCCGTCCCCGATCTCTCGCCGCTCCTCCGCCCCGATCTCTCGCCGCTCCTCCGCCCCGATCTCTCGCCGCTCCTCCGCCCCGATCTCTCGCCGCTCCTCCGCCCCCGATCTCTCGCCGCTCCTCCGCCCCGATCTCTGGCCGCTCCTCCGCCCCCGATCTCTCGCCGCTCCTCCGCCCCCGATCTCTCGCCGCTCCTCCGCCCCCGATCCCTCGCCGCTCCTCCGCCCCCGATCTCTCGCCGCTCCTCCGCCCCCGATCTCTCGCCGCTCCTCCGCCCCCGATCTCTCGCCGCTCCTCCGCCCCGATCTCTCGCCGCTCCTCCACCCCCGATCTCTCGCCGCTCCTCCGCCCCCGATCTCTCGCCGCTCCTCCGCCCCGATCTCTCGCCGCTCCTCCGTCCCCGATCTCTCGCCGCTCCTCCGCCCCGATCTCTCGCCGCTCCTCCGCCCCGATCTCTCGCCGCTCCTCCGCCCCGATCTCTCGCCGCTCCTCCGCCCCCGATCTCTCGCCGCTCCTCCGCCCCGATCTCTGGCCGCTCCTCCGCCCCCGATCTCTCGCCGCTCCTCCGCCCCCGATCTCTCGCCGCTCCTCCGCCCCCGATCCCTCGCCGCTCCTCCGCCCCGATCTCTCGCCGCTCCTCCTCCTCGATCTCTCGCCGCTCCTCCGTCCCCGATCTCTCGCCGCTCCTCCGCCCCGATCTCTCGCCGCTCCTCCGCCCCGATCTCTCGCCGCTCCTCCGTCCCCGATCTCTCGCCGCTCCTCCGCCCCGATCTCTCGCCGCTCCTCCGCCCCCGATCCCTCGCCGCTCCTCCGCCCCGATCTCTCGCCGCTCCTCCGCCCCCGATCTCTCGCCACTCCTCCGCCCCGATCTCTCGCCGCTCCTCCGCCCCGATCTCTCGCCGCTCCTCCGCCCCCGATCTCTCGCCGCTCCTCCGCCCCGATCTCTCGCCGCTCCTCCGCCCCCGATCCCTCGCCGCTCCTCCGCCCCGATCTCTCGCCGCTCCTCCGCCCCCGATCTCTCGCCGCTCCTCCGCCCCGATCTCTCGCCGCTCCTCCGCCCCGATCTCTCGCCGCTCCTCCGCACCAAACATTCGCCGAACCTCCGTCACAATCGCCCGCCAAATTTCAGCCATGGTCCCCCCATCGCTCCTTCGCCGATCACCTGTCGCTCGTCCGCCACGATCCTTCCCGCTCCTCTGCTGTCCCAGAACACAGCCGGCACTCCAAACGGCGACCTGTGTCCTGATGCGGTCGCCCAGGAGCCCACCTCGAAGCTGTCGCACAACTTGTGTCGGCACGCGCTGGAATCTTCCGTGGCCGCGCTCCAGCTCTTTTTATAGCCCCGACCGGCGGAGATGTTCCCTCGCAGGTCGGGGCGGCCCACCGTGGAACGACTACAGGTCCTGTCACAGGGGACAAAACGAGAAATAAAAAGTAGCGGCATTGTGACAATTCGGCCACGGGCAATAAAGGCCGGCCTTGCCAGCGACGCCCACATCTCGGGAAGGAGTTTTTATTTTTAAATCGCTCTTGCTGCCGTCCCAGGCTCAGCAGTGCTGCACGCCACGGCCAAATAGTCAGCCGTGGGTGGTCACAGCAGAGCTTTCTTTGTTGCTGCGCACATTGCTCTGTTTGGGGGTGGGGGTCTGGGTGGGGGGGCGGAGAGGAGAAGGTTTGTGGGGGGCTGGTTGTGTGGAGAGAGTCATCATCAGAGGCAGTCCCTCGGAATCGAGGAAGACTTGCTTCCACTCTAAACATGAGTCCTCAGGTGGCTGAACAGTCCAATACGGGAGCCACAGTCCCTGTCACAGGTGGGACAGACAGTGGTTGAGGGAAAGGGAGGGTGGGACTGGTTTGCCGCACGCTCCTTCCGCTGCCTGCGCTTGGTTTCTGCATGCTCTCGGCGACGAGACTCGAGGTGCTCAGCGCCCTCCCGGATGCACTTCCTCCACTTAGGGCGGACTGGTCTTTGGGCCAGGGACTCCCAGGTGTCGGTGGGGATGTCGCACTTTATCAGGGAGGCTTTGAGGGTGGTCCCTTGTAACGTTTCCTCTGCCCACCTTTGGCTCGTTTGCCCGTGAAGGAGTTCCGAGTAGAGCGCTCGCTTTGGGAGTCTCGTGTCTGGAGGGCATGCGGACAATGTGGCCCTGCCCAGCGGAGCTGGTCGAGTGTGGTCAGTGCTTCGATGCTGGGGATGTTGGGCCTGGTCGAGGACGCTAACGTTGGTGCGTCTGTCCTCCCGGGGGATTTGTAGGATCTTGCGGAGACAGTGTTGGTGGTATTTCTCCAGCGACTTGAGGTGCCTACTGTACATGGTCCGTGTCTCTGAGCCATACAGGAGGCGGGTATCACCACAGCCCTGCAGACCAAGAAACACCAGGACTGGTTTGATGAGAATGACCAGGAGGTCCAAGAGTTAATAAATTGCAAGCGCGAGCCACTTCTGAACCTACAACAACGACCCAACTCGGGAGCAGCGTAATTCGAGCGGGACGGCACTTAGGATAACTACGACACTCCTTGGCGGCCTGCCCAACTGCCTCGTTGTGCAAGGGCCTGCTTGCTGTGCCAGGATGTACCAGGGCTACGTGTTTGCAAGAGCGTGTCGGCACGGGGGCAGAGGGGTGAGGTGGACAGGGGAGGGAGAGAGGCACTCAAGTGTTGGCCAGTGATGGGTGAACCCTGACTGTGGCACACCCTGACCTCCGCGGAACAGTCCCAAAGTCCACACAGCACGACGACAACACAGACCAACTCTGCTCCGACGTGTTCCCTCACACGCCCAGGGTTACAAGGTTCACACTCACACCAGCCATCAGCCAACGCAGGCTGCTATTCCCGGCAATCAGATCTCACCCCTGCAACAAGCTTCCCACCACGTATCCGCAGACCGCCTATTTCCCCCCTCCGTAACATCGCCCCGTCCCCGCCCCCTGCCTCAGCTCATCCGCTGCAGAAGCCCTCATCCGTGCCCTCGTTACCTCCAGACTTGACTATTCCAACGCGCTGCGCTCCTGGCCGGCCTCCCACATTTCCCCCCCCACGTACACTAGAGGTGATCCAAAACTCGGCTGTCCCCGTGTCCTAACTCGCACCGAGTCCCGCTCACCCATCACCCCCTGTGCTCACTGCCCCCGTGTCCTAACTCGCACCGAGTCCCGCTCTCCCATCACCCCCTGTGCTCGCTGCCCCCGTGTCCTAACTCGCACCGAGTCCCGCTCACCCATCACCCCCTGTGCTCGCTGCCCCCGTGTCCTAACTCGCACCGAGTCCCGCTCACCCATCACCCCCTGTGCTCGCTGCCCCCGTGTCCTAACTCGCACCGAGTCCCACTCACCCATCACCCCCTGTGCTCGCTGCCCCGTGTCCTAACTCGCACCGTGTCCCACTCACCCATCACCCCCTGTGCTCGCTGACCTACATTGGCTCCAAGTCCGGCAATGCCTCGATTTCAAAATTCTCAGCCTTGTTTTCAAATCCCTCCATGGCCCCTACACCCCTCCCTATCTCTGTAACCCCCTCCAGCCCCTACACCCCTCCCTATCTCTGTAACCTCCTCCTTCCCTACACCCCTCCCGATCTCTGTAACCCCCTCCAGCCCCTACACTCCTCCCTATCTCTGTAACCTCCTCCTTCCCTACACCCCTCCCGATCTCTGTAACCCCCTCCAGCCCCTACACCCCTCCCTATCTCTGTAACCTCCTCCAACCCCTACACCCCTCCCTATCTCTGTAACCTCCTCCAGCCCCTACACCCCTCTCTATCTCTGTAACCTCCTCCAACCCCTACACCCCTCCCTATCTCTGTAACCTCCTCCAACCCCTACACCCCTCCCTATCTCTGTAACCACCTCCAGCTCCTACACCCCTCCCTATCTCTGTAACCTCCTCCAGCCCCTACACCCCTCCCTATCTCGGTAACCTCCTCCAGCCCCTACAACCCTCCCTATCTCTGTAACCTCCTCCAGCCCCACAATCCCCCGAGATCTCTGCGCTCCTCTAATTCTGCCCTCCTGAGCATCCCTGATTATAATCGCTCCACCATCGTTGGCCGTGCCTTCAGCTGCCTGGGCCCCAAGCTCTGGAACTCCCTCCCTAAACCTCTCCACCCCTCTCTCCTTCGAAACGCTCCGTAAAACCGATCTCTTTGACCCAGCTTTTGGTCACCTGTCCCCAATATCTCCTCCTGTGGCTCGGGGTCAAATTTATCTGTTTTGTCTTGTTACGCTGCTGTGAAGCACCTTGATAGATTTTACTAGGTTAAAGGCGCAATATAAATACAATTTGTTGTTGTTAGATTAGAGAATGCTAGGGGGTGATTTTATTGAGCTCTTTTAGGACTTTGATGGGGTAGAACTTATGGAAAGGTATAAGATTATGAGGGGGCTTGACAAGGTGAATGCAGAGAGGATGTTTCCACTGATGGGGGAGACTAGAACTAGGGGGCATGGTCTTAGAATAAGGGGCCGCCCATTTAAAACTGAGATGAGGAGGAATTTCTTCTCTCAGAGGGTTGTAAATCTGTGGAATTCACTGCCCCAGAGAGCTGTGGAGGCTGGGACATTGAATATATTTAAGGTGGAGATAGACAGATTTTTGAGCGATAAGGGAGTGAAGGATTATGGGGAGCGGGCAGGGAAGTGGAGCTGAGTCCATGATCGGATCAGCCATGATCGTATTAAATGGCGGAGCAGGCTCGAGGGGCCGAATGGCCGACTCCTGCTCCTATTTCTTATGTTCTTAAACCTTTTTTCCACTGCTGGGGCGGTGGGGTGGGGAGGGGTGGCCCTGCCTATCCTTAAAATCAGAGCTAGTCGTTCAGGAAAAAAGTTGGGAAATATTTCTTCCTCCAAAGGGCGATAGGAGTGGTTCGGAATGTCGGGGGTATGATTAAGAAGTTTACAGATGATACTAGAATGGGCCGTGGGGTTGATAATGAAGAATAAAGCTGCAGACTGCAGGAAGATATCGATGAACTGGTCAGGTGGGCAGAGCAGTGGCAAATGGGATTCAATCCGGAGAAGTGTGAGGTAATGCAAGGGAATACACATTAAATGGTCATACACTGAGAAGTGTAGAGGAACAGAGGGACCCTGGAGTGCAGGTCCACAGATCCCTGAAGGTCGCAGGCCAGGTGGATAAGGTGGTTAAGAAGGCACACGGAATACTTGCCTTTATTAGCCGAGGCATGGAATACAAGAGCAGGGAGGTTATGCTTGAACTGTATAAAACACTGGTTAGGCCACAGCTGGAGTACTGCGTGCAGTTCTGGTCACCTCATTACAGGAAAGATGTGATTGCACTAGAGAGGGTGCAGAGGAGATTTACCAGGATGTTGCACTAGAGAGGGTACAGAGGAGATTTACCAGGATGTTGCACTGGAGAGGGTACAGAGGAGATTTACCAGGATGTTGCACTGGAGAGGGTACAGAGGAGATTTACCAGGATGTTGCACTAGAGAGGGTACAGAGGAGATTTACCAGGATGTTGCACTGGAGAGGGTACAGAGGAGATTTACCAGGATGTTGCACTAGAGAGGGTACAGAGGAGATTTACCAGGATGTTGCACTGGAGAGGGTGCAGAGGAGATTTACCAGGATGTTGCACTAGAGAGGGTGCAGAGGAGATTTACCAGGATGTTGCACTAGAGAGGGTACAGAGGAGATTTACCAGGATGTTGCACTAGAGAGGGTACAGAGGAGATTTACCAGGATGTTGCACTGGAGAGGGTACAGAGGAGATTTACCAGGATGTTGCACTGGAGAGGGTACAGAGGAGATTTACCAGGATGTTGCACTAGAGAGGGTACAGAGGAGATTTACCAGGATGTTGCACTAGAGAGGGTACAGAGGAGATTTACCAGGATGTTGCACTGGAGAGGGTACAGAGGAGATTTACCAGGATGTTGCACTAGAGAGGGTACAGAGGAGATTTACCAGGATGTTGCACTGGAGAGGGTACAGAGGAGATTTACCAGGATGTTGCACTAGAGAGGGTACAGAGGAGATTTACCAGGATGTTGCACTGGAGAGGGTACAGAGGAGATTTACCAGGATGTTGCACTAGAGAGGGTACAGAGGAGATTTACCAGAATGTTGCACTGGAGAGGGTACAGAGGAGATTTACCAGGATGTTGCACTAGAGAGGGGACAGAGGAGATTTACCAGGATGTTGCACTGGAGAAGGTACAGAGGAGATTTACCAGGATGTTGCACTGGAGAGGGTACAGAGGAGATTTACCAGGATGTTGCACTGGAGAGGGTACAGAGGAGATTTACCAGGATGTTGCACTGGAGAGGGTACAGAGGAGATTTACCAGGATGTTGCACTGGAGAGGGTACAGAGGAGATTTACCAGGATGTTGCACTGGAGAGGGTACAGAGGAGATTTACCAGGATGTTGCACTGGACTGGAGAATTTTAGCGATGAGGAAAGATTGGATAGGCTGGGGTTGTTTTCTTTGGAACAGAGGAGGCTGAGGGGAGACCTGATTGAGGTGTATAACATTATGAGGGGCCTGGATAGAGTGGATAGGACGGTCCTGTTTCCCTCAGCAGAGGGGTCAACAACCAGGGGATGTAGATTTAAAGAAAGGGAACTTTACTCTGTATCTAACCCCCTGTACCTGCCCTGGGAGTGTTTGATGGGGACAGTGTAGAGGGAGCTTTACTCTGTATCTAACCCCGTGCTGTACCTGCCCTGGGAGTGTTTGATGGGACAGTGTAGAGGGAGCTTTACTCTGTATCTAACCCCGTGCTGTACCTGCCCTGGGAGTGTTTGATGGGACAGTGTAGAGGGAGCTTTACTCTGTATCTAACCCCGTGCTGTACCTGCCCTGGGAGTGTTTGATGGGACAGTGTAGAGGGAGCTTTACTCTGTATCTAACCCCGTGCTGTACCTGCCCTGGGAGTGTGTGATGGGACAGTGTAGAGGGAGCTTCACTCTGTATCTAACCCCGTGCTGTACCTGCCCTGGGAGTGTTTGATGGGACAGTGTAGAGGGAGCTTTACTCTGTATCTAACCCCGTGCTGTACCTGCCCTGGGAGTGTTTGATGGGACAGTGTAGAGGGAGCTTTACTCTGTATCTAACCCCGTGCTGTACCTGCCCTGGGAGTGTTTGATGGGACAGTGTAGAGGGAGCTTTACTCTGTATCTAACCCCCTGTACCTGCCCTGGGAGTGTTTGATGGGACAGTGTAGAGGGAGCTTTACTCTGTATCTAACCCCCTGTACCTGCCCTGGGAGTGTTTGATGGGACAGTGTAGAGGGAGCTTTACTCTGTATCTAACCCCGTGCTGTACGTGCGGTGAGGGTGGTGTGGGTTTATTTGAGATGTGTAAATGTTTGCTGTGCTCTGTGACGACATTAAGAAACAAAGGCAGGTATTTCAGTGATCTGATAGGCGAGGCCGCAACGGAATTTATTTATTCCATTAGTTGAACAAAATCTTTTTCTTTTCATGTTAAATACCCCTTTTATACTATATATAAACCCCCCGAACCCCTCGATTAGATTCCAGCCTGTAACTCACTCCCGGGTATCTGTTATTCTATATATAAACCCCCCCCGAACCCCTCGATTAGATTCCAGCCTGTAACTCACTCCCGGGTATCTGTTATTCTATATATAAACCCCCCCCGAACCCCTCGATTAGATTCCAGCCTGTAACTCACTCCCGGGTATCTGTTATTCTATATATAAACCCCCCGAACCCCTCGATTAGATTCCAGCCTGTAACTCAATCCCAGGTATCCGTGATTCTATATATAAACCCCCTGAACCCCTCGATTAGATTCCAGCCTGTAACTCAATCCCAGGTATCCGTGATTCTATATATAATCCCTCGATTAGATTCCAGCCTGTAACTCAATCCCAGGTATCCGTGATTCTATATATAAACCCCCGAACCCCTCGATTAGATTCCAGCCTGTAACTCACTCCCGGGATTCCGTTATTCTATATATAAACCCCCCGAACCTCTCGATTAGATTCCAGCCTGTAACTCACTCCCGGGTATCCGTTATTCTATATATAAACCCCCCTGAACTCCTCGATTAGATTCCAGCCTGTAACTCACTCCCGGGATTCCGTTATTCTATATATAAACCCCCCGAACCTCTCGATTAGATTCCAGCCTGTAACTCACTCCTGGGTATCCGTTTTTCTATATATAAACACCCGCGAACCCCTCGATTAGATTCCAGCCTGTAACTCACTCCCGGGTATCTGTTATTCTATATATAAATCCCCTGAACCCCTCGATTAGATTCCAGCCTGTAACTCACTCCCGGGTATCCTTTATTCTATATAGAAACCCCCCGAACCCCTCAATTAGATTCCAGCCTGTAACTCACTCCCGGTTATCTGTTATTCTATATATAAACCCCCCGAACCTCCCGATTAGATTCCAGCCTGTAACTCACTCCCGGGTATCCGTTATTCTATATATAAACCCCCCAAACCCCTCGATTAGATTCCAGCCTGTAACTCACTCCCGGGGTATCTGTTATTCTATATATAAACCCCCCGAACCCCCCGATTAGACTCCAGCCTGTAACTCACTCCCGGGGTATCTGTTATTCTATATATAAACACCCCTGAACCCCTCGATTAGATTCCAGCCTGTAACTAACTCCCAGGTATCTGTTATTCTATATATAAACCCCCTGAACCCCTCGATTAGATTCCAGCCTGTAACTCACTCCCGGGTACCCGTTATTCTACATATAAACCCCACCGAACTCCTCGGTTAGATTCCAGCTGGTAACTCTTGCCAAAATCTGGTATTCTATATATAAAGCCCCTGAACCCCTCGATTAGATTTCAGCCTGTAACTCACTCCCGGGTATCTATTATTCTATATATAAATCCCCCGAACTCCTCGATTAGATTCCAGCCTGTAACTCACTCCCGGGTATCCGTTATTCTATATATCAACCCCCCGAACCCCTCGATTAGATTCCAGCGTGTAACTCACTCCCGGTGTATCCGTTATTCTATATATAAACCCCCCCGAACCCCTCGATTAGATTCCAGCCTGTAACTCACTCCCAGGTATCTGTTATTCTATATATCAACCCCCCGAACCCCTCGATTAGATTCCAGCCTGTAACTCACTCCCGGGTATCTGTTATTCTATATATAAACCCCCCCGAACCCCTCGATTAGATTCCAGCCTGTAACTCACTCCCGGGTATCTGTTATTCTATATATAAACCCCCCGAACCCCTCGATTAGATTCCAGCCTGTAACTCACTCCCAGGTATCTGTTATTCTATATATAATCCCCCCGAACCCCTCGATTAGATTCCAGCCTGTAACTCACTCCCAGGTATCTGTTATTCTATATATAATCCCCCCGAACCCCTCGATTAGATTCCAGCCTGTAACTCACTCCCGGGTATCTGTTATTCTATATATAAACCCCCCCGAACCCCTCGATTAGATTCCAGCCTGTAACTCACTCCCGGGTATCTGTTATTCTATATATAAACCCCCCGAACCCCTCGATTAGATTCCAGCCTGTAACTCACTCCTGGGTATCTGTTATTCTATATATAAACCCCCCCGAACCCCTCGATTAGATTCCAGCCTGTAACTCACTCCTGTCTGATTGCCCTGTAATATTAATGCAGCACAGGCTGGTAATGCGGGTGTTCACCACTTGAGAGCGCTGTGGTCTCTGCTATGTGGAAATTCCGGGATTTTACACAGCTTCCGAAGATGTGGGAAGATGGAGTGGACTTTTCAGCTGTTCCCCACAAAAAGCTGTGGATGCTGAGGGTTGAATTGGAGCTATTAAGACTGAGATGGGTCAGCATCTTAGGCAGTCCATCGGAATCGAGGAAGACTTGCTTCCGCTCTTAACACGAGTCCTTAGGTGGCTGAACAGCCCAATACGAGAGCCACAGTCCCTGTCACAGGTGGGACAGACAGTGGTTGAGGGAAGGGGAGGGTGGGACTGGTTTGCCGCACGCTCCTTCCGCTGCCTGCGCTTGGTTTCTGCACGCTCTCGGCGACGAGACTCGAGGTGCTCAGCGCCCTCCCGGATGCACTTCCTCCACTTAGGGCGGACTGGTCTTTGGGCCAGGGACTCCCAGGTGTCGGTGGGGATGTTGCACTTTATCAGGGAGGCTTTGAGGGTGGTCCCTTGTAACGTTTCCTCTGCCCACCTTTGGCTCGTTTGCCGTGAAGGAGTTCCGAGTGGAGCGCTTGCTTTGGGAGTCTCGTGTCGGGGGCATGTGGACAATGTGGCCCTGCCCAGCGGAGCTGGTCGAGTGTGGTCAGTGCTTCGATGCTGGGGATGTTGGCCTGGTCGAGGACGCTAACGTTGGTGCGTCTGTCCTCCCAGGGGATTTGCAGGATCTTGCGGAGACATCGTTGGTGGTATTTCTCCAGCGACTTGAGGTGTCTACTGTACATGGTCCATGTCTGTGAGCCATACAGGAGGGCGGGTATCACTACAGCCCTGTAGACCATGAGCTCGGTGGTAGGTTTGAGGGCCTGGTCTTCGAACCAGGGTAGAGTTGAAAGATGGGTAGAGTTTTGTTGGGTCCGGATATCAATGAACAGGGTATGAGGTGAGTGGATGGAGATAGGTCACAGTTCAGCCATAATCTCATTGAATGTCAGAACGGGCTGGAGATAGAAAGAAAAGGCAGACTTGCATTTCTATAGCGCCTTTCACGACCACCGGACGTCACAAAGCGCTGCACATCCAATGAAGTACTTTTGGAGTGTGCTCACTGTTGTATTGTGGGAAACGCGGCAGCTCAATTTGCGCACAGCAAGCTCCCACACACAGCAATGTGATAATGACCCGGATCATCTGTTTTAGTGATGTTGGTTAAGGGATAAATATTGGCCCCAGGACACCGGGGAGAACTCCCCCTGCTCTTCTTCCAATAGTGGCCGTGGGATCTTTTACATCCACCCGAGAGGGCAGACGGGGCCTCGGTTTAACGTCTCATCCAAAAGATGGTCCCTCTGACAGTCCGGCACTCCCTCAGTACCGCCCCTCCGACAGTGCGGCGCTCCCTCAGTACCGCCCCTCCGACAGTGCGGCGCTCCCTCAGTACCGCCCCTCCGACAGTGCGGCGCTCCCTCAGTACCGCCCCTCCGACAGTGCGGCGCTCCCTCAGTACCGCCCCTCCGACAGTGCGGCTCTCCCTCAGTACCGCCCCTCCGACAGTGCGGCACTCCCTCAGTACCGCCCCTCCGACAGTGCGGCACTCCCTCAGTACCGCCCCTCCGACAGTGCTGCACTCCCTCAGTACCGCCCCTCCGACAGTGCGGCACTCCCTCAGTACCGCCCCTCCGACAGTGCGGCACTCCCTCAGTACCGCCCCTCCGACAGTGCGGCACTCCCTCAGTACTGCCCCTCCGACAGTGCGGCGCTCCCTCAGTACTGCCCCTCCGACAGTGCGGCGCTCCCTCAGTACTGCCCCTCCGACAGTGCGGCACTCCCTCAGTACCGCCCCTCCGACAGTGCGGCACTCCCTCAGTACCGCCCCTCCGACAGTGCGGCGCTCCCTCAGTACCGCCCCTCCGACAGTGCAGCGCTCCCTCAGTACCGCCCCTCCTACAGTGCGGCGCTCCCTCAGTACCGCCCCTCCGACAGTGCGGCGCTCCCTCAGTACCGCCCCTCCGACAGCGCGGCACTCCCTCAGTACTGCCCCTCCGACAGCGCGGCACTCCCTCAGTACTGCCCTTCCGACAGTGCGGCACTCCCTCAGTACTGCCCCTCCGACAGTGCGGCACTCCCTCAGTACTGCCCCTCCGACAGTGCGGCGCTCCCTCAGTACTGCCCTTCCGACAGTGCGGCACTCCCTCAGTACTGCCCCTCCGACAGTGCGGCGCTCCCTCAGTACTGCCCCTCCGACAGTGCGGCACTCCCTCAGTACTGCCCCTCCGACCGTGCGGCGCTCCCTCAGTACTGCCCCTCCGACCGTCTGACACTGGGAGACTGCCGGAGGGAGGGGAGGGGGGACAATTGGAGGGGGTGGGGCTGGGGGAAGCGACGGAGACATTCTCTGACGGGTGTCACGGTTTGTCCCCTGTGTGTGCAGCCTGCGGCGGGAGGGTTACACGGTGCAGGTGAACGTGAACGATTACCTGGATATTTACTGCCCACACTACAACGGCTCGGTGGCGGAGCACAAGATGGAGCAGTACATCCTGTACATGGTCAACCGCGAGGGATACCGCTCCTGCAACACCAACCTGGGCTTCAAACGCTGGGAGTGTAACCGGCCCCACGCCCCCCACAGCCCCATCAAGTTCTCCGAGAAGTTCCAGCGTTACAGCGCCTTCTCCCTGGGATATGAGTTCCATGTCGGGCACGAGTATTACTACATCTGTGAGTGTGGGAATGGGGGGGAGTGGGGGGGGAGAGGGGGGAGTGGGGGGAGGGAGGGGGGAGTGGGGGGAGGGAGAGAGGGGGGAGTGTGGGGAGGGAGGGGGGAGTGGGGGGAGGGAGAGAGGGGGGAGTGTGGGGAGGGAGGGGGGAGTGGGGGGAGGGAGGGGGGAGTGGGGGGAGAGAGAGAGGCGGGGGGAGAGAGAGAGCGGGGAGGGAGGGAGGGAGAGAGTGGGGGGAGAGAGAGAGTGGGGGGGAGAGAGAGAGTGGGGGGGCGGGAGAGAGAGCAGGGGGAAGGGAGAGAGAGTGGGAGGAAGGGAGGGAGAGAGAGCTTGGAGGGGGAGGGAGGGAGGGAGGGAGAGAGAGGGAGGGAGGGAGAGAGTGGAGGGGAGAGAGAGAGTGGGGGGCGGGAGAGAGAGAGTGGGGGGAGAGAGAGAGGCGGGGGGAGGGAGAGAGAGAGTGGGGGGAGAGAGAGAGGCGGGGGGAGAGAGAGAGTGGGGGGGGGAGGGAGGGAGAGAGTGGGGGGAGAGAGAGAGGCGGGGGGAGAGAGAGAGTGGGGGGGGGAGAGAGAGTGGGGGGGCGGAAGAGAGAGCAGGGGGAAGGGAGAGAGAGCGGGTGGAAGGGAGGGAGAGAGAGCGGGAGGGGGAGGGAGAGAGTGGGGGACGGGAGAGAGAGCAGGGGGAAGGGAGAGAGAGCGGGAGGAAGGGAGGGAGAGAGAGCTTGGAGGGGGAGGGAGGGAGGGAGGGAGGGAGAGAGTGGGGGGGGGGAGAGAGAGAGTGGGGGGCGGGAGAGAGAGCAGGGGGAAGGGAGAGAGAGCGGGAGGAAGGGAGGGAGAGTGAGCTTGGAGGGGGAGGGAGGGAGGGAGGGAGAGAGGGGGCAGGGAGGGAGGGAGAGAGTGGAGGGGAGAGAGAGAGTGGGGGGCGGGAGAGAGAGAGCAGGGGGAAGGGAGAGAGAGCGGGAGGAAGGGAGGGAGAGAGAGCGGGAGGGGGAGGGAGGGAGGGAGGGAGAGAGGGGGGAGGGAGAGAGAGACGGAGGGCGAGATAGAGGGAGGGAGATAGAGAGGGAGAGAGAGAGGGAGAGGGAGAGGGAGGGAGAACGAGACAGTTTGAGGGAGATGGGGGGATTGAGAGAATTGCAGATGGAGAGTGTCAACGTACGTGAGAAAGAGGGAGAGAAGGAGCAATATAGAGCGAAACAGAGAGAGAGAACGTGTGAAAAAGGGAGAGACAGAAAATGACACAGACGGAGGGAGTGACGGATGTTGGTGTGATAGTTCGATAGATAGATAGAGATAGAGACAGATATAGTGTTAGTTAGAGAGAAATAGTTAGAGATCGGGGAGAAAGAACAGGATCTTTTAGATAGGGAGGGATGTAGGGGCTGGAGGGAGTTACAGAGATAGGGAGGGGTGTAGGGGCTGGAGGGGGTTACAGAGATAGGGAGGGGTGTAGGGGCTAGAGGAGGTTACAGAGATAGGGAGGGGTGTAGGGGCTGGAGGAGGTTACAGAGATAGGGAGGGGTGTAGGGGCTGGAGGAGGTTACAGAGATAGGGAGGGGTGTAGGGGCTGGAGGAGGTTACAGAGATAGGGAGGGGTGTAGGGGCTGGAGGAGGTTACAGAGATAGGGAGGGGTGTAGGGGCTGGAGGAGGTTACAGAGATAGGGAGGGGTGTAGGGGCTGGAGGGGGTTACAGAGATAGGGAGGGGCTGGAGGGGGTTACAGAGATAGGGAGGGGTGGAGGGGCTGGAGGGGGTTACAGAGATAGGGAGGGGTGTAGGGGCTGGAGGGGGTTACAGAGATAGGGAGGGGAGAATGGGCGCAACTCTTGTTACAACTTTTGTTTTTCTGTTGTAGCTACTCCGACCCATCACCACGGGAAAACGTGCCTGAAGATGAAGGTGTTTGTGTGCTGTTCAACCTGTGAGTATCTGTGAGGAGTAGCTTCAGTTGGAGAGATGTACCGCCTCATAATCTAGACTTACATTTCTATCACCCCTCCGACGCTCCCTCAGTACTGCCCCTCCGACAGTGTGGGGCTCCCTCAGTACTGCCCCTCCGAAAGTGTGGGGCTCCCTCAGTACTGCCCCTCCGACAGTGCGGCGCTCCCTCAGTACCGCCCCTCCCACAGTGCGGCACTCCCTCAGTACTGCCCCTCCGACAGTGCGGCACTCCCTCAGTACTGCCCCTCCGACAGTGCGGCACTCCCTCAGTACCGCCCCTCCGACAGTGCGGCGCTCCCTCAGTACTGCCCCTCCGACAGTGCGGTGCTCCCTCAGTACTGCCCCTCCGACAGTGCGGCACTCCCTCAGTACTGCCCCTCCGACAGTGCGGCTCTCCCTCAGTACTGCCCCTCCGACAGTGCAGCACTCCCTCAGTACTGCCCCTCCAACAGTGCGGCACTCCCTCAGTACTGCCCCTCCGACAGTGCGGGGCTCCCTCAGTACCGCCCCTCCGACAGTGCGGCACTCCCTCAGTACTGCCTCTCCGACAGCGCACTGCGGCGCTCCCTCAGTACTGCACAGGGAGTGTCGGCCTGGATTTAAGTGCACAACTCCCTGGAGTGGGACTTGAACCCACAACCATCGGAATCGGAGCCCAATATGCTGCCCACTGAGCCACAGCTGGCTCCCCTCGACTGTGCAACCTATCCTCATAATTTAACCCCTTTATCCCCGGTGGTATTCTGGTGAATCGGCACTGCTCATCCTCCAAGTCCAGCCTCCCCTTAAATGCCTCGATACTATTCGCCTCAACCCCTCCCTGTGGCAGTGAGTTCCACATTCTCACCGCTCTCTGGGTAAAGAAGTTTCTCCTGAATTCCCCCTTTGGGTTTATCAGTGACTGTCTTATATTGAGGATGCTCACTGGTTTGTCGAGCTGTTGAGTTGGGAGTGGCTTAGCCAGTCACATGATGTTGGCAAGACTCAATAAAGCCCCAGCCAGTTAGGTTCGGGGCATGAGGTATGCAGTTGTGAGCCTGGTGGATGAGCTAGTAATGTTCGGTGCGATTGTTAAACCTTTCGCTGATCAAGCCATTATCATCATGGGCAGTCCCTCGGAATCGAGGAAGACTTGCTTCCACTCTAACAATGAGTCCTTAGGTGGCTGAACAGTCCAATACGAGAGCCACAGTCCCTGTCACAGGTGGGACAGACAGTGGTTGAGGGAAGGGGAGGGTGGGACTGGTTTGCCGCACGCTCCTTCCGCTGCCTGCGCTTGGTTTCTGCACGCTCTCGGCGACGAGACTCGAGGTGCTCAGCGCCCTCCCGGATGCACTTCCTCCACTTAGGGCGGACTGGTCTTTGGGCCAGGGACTCCCAGGTGTCGGTGGGGATGTTGCACTTTATCAGGGAGGCTTTGAGGGTGGTCCCTTGTAACGTTTCCTCTGCCCACCTTGGGCTCGTTCGCCATGAAGGAGTTCCAAGTAGAGCGCTTGCTTTGGGAGTCTCGTGTCGGGGGCATGCGGACAATGTGGCCCTGCCCAGCGGAGCTGGTCGAGTGTGGTCAGTGCTTCGATGCTGGGGATGTTGGCCTGGTCGAGGACGCTAACGTTGGTGCGTCTGTCCTCCCAGGGGATTTGCAGGATCTTGCGGAGACATCGTTGGTGGATATTTCTCCAGCGACTTGAGGTGTCAACTAGTTCTTAATAGCAATGTGTTGCTATGAATTCTTAAGCATAGAACCCATGATGCAAACCTATTACAGCCCCCTAGTTCAGATCCCTCGCCGTCTATCCTATTGAACCCTCTCATAATCGTACAGGCCTCAGTAAGGTCCTCCCTCAGCAATCTCTTATCTCGAGAAAGGAGCCCAGCCTGTACGGCCTTCCCAGATCGTTCCAACCTCCTTCTTCTTTCCATCTCGGGGCTTTTAGAGGTCGTCCAGTCCCCCGCCAGGCCTGGCCGTGTGTCCCAGCAGCTTGATCACAGGCCCGGGTGTGATTTGCCCTTTGACCTTTGCCCTTTGCCTTTGCAGCTTCACACCCGAGCGAGAAGCTTACCCCGACCGCCCCGCAGTTCACGGTGGGCCACGACGTGAAGACCATAGAGGACCTGGGTGAGTCACGCGCTGCCGCGGGGCGCTGAGATCGGCTCGGGCACAAACAGGGCCGCACTCGGGACTGGAGGGATGGGCTTCGATGGGAGGGTTAGGGGACTGGAGGGATGGGCTTCGATGGGAGGGTTAGGGGACTGGAGGGATGGGCTTCGATGGGAGGGTTAGGGGACGGGAGGGATGGGCTTCGATGGGAGGGTTAGGGGACGGGAGGGATGGGCTTCGATGGGAGAGTTAGGGGACGGGAGGGATGGGCTTCGATGGGAGGGTTAGGGGACTGGAGGGATGGGCTTCGATGGGAGAGTTAGGGGACTGGAGGGATGGGCTTCGATGGGAGGGTTGGGGACTGGGGGAATGGGCTTCGATGGGAGAGTTAGGGGACGGGAGGGATGGGCTTCGATGGGAGGGTTAGGGGACTGGAGGGATGGGCTTCGATGGGAGAGTTAGGGGACGGGAGGGATGGGCTTCGATGGGAGAGTTAGGGGACGGGAGGGATGGGCTTCGATGGGAGGGTTAGGGGACTGGAGGGATGGGCTTCGATGGGAGGGTTAGGGGACGGGAGGGATGGGCTTCGATGGGAGGGTTAGGGGACTGGAGGGATGGGCTTCGATGGGAGGGTTAGGGGACTGGAGGGATGGGCTTCGATGGGAGGGTTAGGGGACGGGAGGGATGGGCTTCAATGGGAGAGTTAGGGGACTGGAGGGATGGGCTTCGATGGGAGGGTTAGGGGACGGGAGGGATGGGCTTCGATGGGAGGGTTAGGGGACTGGAGGGATGGGCTTCGATGGGAGGGTTAGGGGATTGGAGGGATGGGCTTCGATGGGAGGGTTAGGGGACTGGAGGGATGGGCTTCGATGGGAGGGTTAGGGGACTGGAGGGATGGGCTTCGATGGGAGGATTAGGGGACTGGAGGGATGGGCTTCGATGGGAGGGTTAGGGGACTGGAGGGATGGGCTTCGATGGGAGGGTTAGGGGACTGGAGGGATGGGCTTCGATGGGAGGGTTAGGGGACGGGAGGGATGGGCTTCGATGGGAGAGTTAGGGGACGGGAGGGATGGGCTTCGATGGGAGGGTTAGGGGACTGGAGGGATGGGCTTCGATGGGAGGGTTAGGGGACTGGAGGGATGGGCTTCGATGGGAGAGTTAGGGGACGGGAGGGATGGGCTTCGATGGGAGAGTTAGGGGACTGGAGGGATGGGCTTCGATGGGAGAGTTAGGGGATGGGAGGGATGGGCTTCGATGGGAGGGTTAGGGGACTGGAGGGATGGGCTTCAATGGGAGGGTTAGGGGACTGGAGGGATGGGCTTCGATGGGAGGGTTAGGGGATGGGAGGGATGGGCTTCGATGGGAGGGTTAGGGGACGGGAGGGATGGGCTTCGATGGGAGGGTTCGGGGACTGAAGGGATGGGCTTCGATGGGAGGGTTAGGGGACGGGAGGGATGGGCTTCGATGGGAGGGTTAGGGGATGGGAGGGATGGGCTTCGATGGGAGTGTTAGGGGACTGGAGGGATGGGCTTCGATGGGAGGGTTAGGGGACGGGAGGGATGGGCTTCGATGGGAGGGTTAGGGGACTGGAGGGCTCGGCTTCGATGGGAGGGTTAGGGGACTGGAGGGATGGGCTTCGATGGGAGGGTTAGGGGACTGGAGGGATGGGCTTCGATGGGAGGGTTAGGGAACTGGAGGGATGGGCTTCGATGGGAGGGTTAGGGAACTGGAGGGATGGGCTTCGATGGGAGAGTTAGGGGACTGGAGGGATGGGCTTCGATGGGAGGGTTAGGGGACTGGAGGGATAGGCTTCGATGGGAGGGTTAGGGGACTGGAGGGATGGGCTTCGATGGGAGGGTTCGGGGACTGGAGGGATGGGCTTCGATGGGAGAGTTAGGGGACTGGAGGGATGGGCTTCGATGGGAGAGTTAGGGGACTGGAGGGATGGGCTTCGATGGGAGGGTTAGGGGACAGGAGGGATGGGCTTCGATGGGAGGGTTAGGGGACTGGAGGGATGGACTTCGATGGGAGGGTTAGGGGACTGGAGGGATGGGCTTCGATGGGAGAGTTAGGGGACTGGAGGGATGGGCTTCGATGGGAGGGTTGGGGACTGGGGGAATGGGCTTCGATGGGAGGGTTCGGGGACTGGAAGGATGGGCTTCGATGGGAGGGTTAGGGGATGGGAGGGATGGGCTTCGATGGGAGGGTTAGGGGACTGGAGGGATGGGCTTCGATGGGAGAGTTCGGGGACTGGAGGGATGGGCTTCGATGGGAGGGTTCGGGGTCTGGAGGGATGGGCTTCGATGGGAGGGTTAGGGGACTGGAGGGATGGGCTTCGATGGGAGGGTTAGGGGACTGGAGGGATGGGCTTCGATGGGAGGGTTAGGGGACTGGAGGGATGGGCTTCGATGGAAGGGTTAGGGGACTGGAGGGATGGGCTTCAATGGGAGAGTTAGGGGACTGGAGGGATGGGCTTCGATGGGAGGGTTAGGGGACTGGAGGGATGGGCTTCGATGGGAGGGTTAGGGGATGGGAGGGATGGGCTTCGATGGGAGAGTTAGGGGACTGGAGGGATGGGCTTCGATGGGAGGGTTAGGGGACTGGAGGGATGGGCTTCGATGGGAGAGTTAGGGGACAGGAGGGATGGGCTTCGATGGGAGGGTTAGGGGATGGGAGGGATGGGCTTCGATGGGAGAGTTAGGGGACTGGAGGGATGGGCTTCGATGGGAGGGTTAGGGGACTGGAGTGATGGGCTTCGATGGGAGGGTTAGGGGACGGGAGGGATGGGCTTCGATGGGAGAGTTAGGGGACGGGAGGGATGAGCTTCGATGGGAGAGTTAGGGGACTGGAGGGATGGGCTTCGATGGGAGAGTTAGGGGACTGGAGGGATGGGCTTCGATGGGAGGGTTAGGGGACTGGAGGGATGGGCTTCGATGGGAGAGTTAGGGGACTGGAGGGATAGGCTTCGATGGGAGGGTTAGGGGACTGGAGGGATGGGCTTCGATGGGAGGGTTAGGGGACGGGAGGGATGGGCTTCGATGGGAGGGTTAGGGGACTGGAGGGATGGGCTTCGATGGGAGAGTTAGGGGACTGGAGGGATAGGCTTCGATGGGAGGGTTAGGGGACTGGAGGGATGGGCTTCGATGGGAGGGTTAGGGGACGGGAGGGATGGGCTTCGATGGGAGGGTTAGGGGACTGGAGGGATGGGCTTCGATGGGAGAGTTAGGGGACTGGGGGGATGGGCTTCGATGGGAGAGTTAGGGGACTGGGGGGATGGGCTTCGATGGGAGGGTTAGGGCACTGGGGGATGGGCTTCGATGGGTGAGCCATTATCGTGCCACATCTCACCTCTTCCGTGCAGCAGTTAGATGCTAAGCTTCGCATTAATTGCCATTAACCAGCACACCTCTCCAGCAGTCTCGTTCGTCTGACCGGGCCTTTTCATGTCCACCAGTAAGGCAACGGGGTTAAGAACGGCACTCTCCAAATGCCTTGGCCCAGGAGATTCACACTGGAACGTTGGGGAGCACAGAGAGCGACCTCCGACAGCCAGTTGGCCAGAGGGCCAGGACCGGACTCCGTTGGGCTTTTATAGACCATAATCCGTTGCGTGCGAAGCATTCTGCCGTCGAGCATCACGGTGAGACTCAATGCCTGGGCCTGAGGCAGGACTCGAAGGCTCGGGCGAGGTGACGAGGGTCTGGGAGGCTCGAGTGGAGCATAAACCGGACCCACCCGTTGGGCTGATTTGCCTCTTTCGTTGCTGCTTATTCCCCGTAAATGAGGAGTCACAGAATTGAAGAGGTTTATGCCGCGGAAGGAGGCCATTCGGCCCATCGTGTCCCGCGCCGGCCGACAAAGAGCCACCCAGCCTAATCCCACTTTCCCGCTCTCGGTCCGTGGCCCTGTGGATTACGGCACTTCAAGTGTTACATCCAGGTACTTTTTAAATGTGGTGAGGGTTTCTGCCTCTACCACCCTTTCAGGCAGTGAGTTCCACCCCAGACCCCACCACCCTCTGGGTGAAGACATTTCCCCTCAAATCCCCTCTAAACCTCCCTCCAATTACTTTAAATCTATGCCCCCTGGTTGTTGACCCCTCTGCCAAGGAAAACAGGTCCGTCCTATCCACTCTATCCAGGCCCCTCATCATTTTATACACCTCAATCAGGTCTCCCCTCAGCCTCCTCTGTTCCAAAGAAAACAACCCCAGCCTATCCAATCTTTCCTCATCGCTAAAATTCTCCAGTCCTGGCAACATCCTGGTAAATCTCCTCTGTACCCTCTCCAGTGCAACATCCTGGTAAATCTCCTCTGTACCCTCTCTAGTGCAACATTTTGGTAAATCTCCTCTGTACCCTCTCTAGTGCAACATCCTGGTAAATCTCCTCTGTACCCTCTCCAGTGCAACATCCTGGTAAATCTCCTCTGTACCCTCTCCAGTGCAACATTCTGGTAAATCTCCTCTGTACCCTCTCCAGTGCAACATCCTGGTAAATCTCCTCTGTACCTTCTCCAGTGCAACATCCTGGTAAATCTCCTCTGTACCCTCTCTAGTGCAACATCCTGGTAAATCTCCTCTGTACCCTCTCCAGTGCAACATCCTGATAAATCTCCTCTGTACCCTCTCTATTACAACATTCTGATAAATCTCCTCTGCAGCCTCTCCAGTGCAACATCCTGGTAAATCTCCTCTGTACCCTCTCCAGTGCAATCACATCTTTCCTGTAATGTGGTGACCAGAACTGCACGCAGTACTCCAGCTGTGGCCTAACCAGTGTTTTATACAGTTCAAGCATAACCTCCCTGCTCTTGTATTCTGTGCCTCGGCTAATAAAGGCAAGTATTCCGTATGCCTTCTTAACCACCTTATCCACCAGGCCTGCTACCTTCAGGGATCTGTGGACCTGCACTCCAGAGTCCCTCTGTTCCTCTACACTTCTCAGTGTCCTGCCATTTGGTTGGCCAGTTCACTTCCCTGAAGGGTGTCAATCAACTCGGGTTGTGTTGTCCACAGATTCCTGGTAGAGTTTGGCTGGAGTCAATCCACCAATGATCGCATTTATTTGCCTCAAATGTTGGCATGACGAGACGTGAACTCGCGATCTCTGGGAATGCGAGGCCAGTAGCAAGCAGAGTCCATCACCAACAACAAATTGCATTTATATAGCGCCTATAATGTGTAGTAAATCGTCCCAAGGCGCTTCACAGGAGCAATTATCTAACAGAATTTGACCCCGAGCCACAGAAGGAGATATCAGGGACAGGCGACCAAAAGCTGGGTCAGAGAGGTCGGTTTTAAGGAGCGTCTTAAAGGAGGAGAGAGAGAGGCGGAGAGGTTTAGGGAGGGAGTTCCAGAGCTTGGGGCCCAGGCAGCTGAATTGGGGGATGCTCAAGAGGGCAGAATTGGAGGAGCGCAGAGATTTCGGGGGGGTTGTAGGGGTTGGAGGAGATTACAGAGATCTCGGAGGGTTGTAGGGCTGGAGGAGGTTACAGAGATAGGACGGGGTGTAGGGGCTGGAGGAGGTTACAGAGATAGGGAGGGGTGTAGGGGCTGGAGGTGGTTACAGAGATAGGGAGGGGTGTGGGGCTGGAGGTTACAGAGATAGGGAGAAGTGTAGGGGCTGGAGGAGGTTACAGAGATAGGGAGGGGTGTAGGGGCTGCAGGAGGTTACAGAGATAGGGAGGGATGTAGGGGCTGGAGGAGGTTACAGAGATAGGGAGGGGTGTGGGGCTGGAGGTTACAGAGATAGGGATGGGTGTAGGGGTGGAGGAGGTTACAGAGATAGGGAGGGGTGTAGGGGCTGGAGGAAGTTACAGAGATAGGGTGGAGTGTGGGGCTGGAGGAGGTTACAGAGATGGGGAGGGATGTAGGGGCTGGAGGAGGTTACAGAGGTCGGGAGGGGTGTAGGGGCTGGAAGAGGTTACAGAGATAGGGAGGGGTGTCGGGGCTGGAGGAGGTTACAGAGATAGGGAAGGGTGTAGGGGCTTGGAGGAGGTTACAGAGATAGGGAGGGGTGTAGGGGCTGGAGGGGGTTCCAGAGATAGGGAGGGGTGTCAGGGCTGGAGGAGGTTACAGAGATAGGGAGAGGTGTAGGGGCTGGAGGAGGTGACAGAGATAGGGAGGGTTGTATGGGCTGGAGGAGGTTACAGAGATAAGGAGGGGTGTCGGGGCTGGAGGAGGTTACAGAGATAGGGAGAGGTGTAGGGGCTGGAGGAGGTGACAGAGATAGGGAGGGGTGTCGGGGCTGGAGGAGGTTACAGAGATAGGGAGAGGTGTAGGGGCTGGAGGAGGTGACAGAGATAGGGAGGAGGCGAGGAGGGATTGGAGGATGACCATTTGAGGTCAAGAGCCCAGCTTTGTGGGAGGGCTGCAGGGCCTGGGGAGGGCGGACTAGTGATGGTTCATTCTCTCTCTCTCTCTCTCTCCCCCGCAGACAACTTCAAACCCGAGGTCCCGAAACTGGAGAAGAGCGTGAGTGGGAGCAGTCCGAGTCGAAGGCACCTGAAGCTGACGGTCGTGTTGTCCCTCTTGCTCCTCTTGACACTATTGGCCTCGTAGCTCGGAGCAATCCCGGTCTTGGTGTCTCCCCGTCGTTGGGGGAAGAGTACAGAATGAACATGAGTTGGGGCACGGTACGGCCTATCCCTCTCCCTCCCCACCTCCTCCTCCCCACCCCCCTTCTCCTCCTTTTCCCCTCCCCCACAAAAGGTCAGCCGTCCGTCAACGTTGAACTCTGACCTTTCCGACCCGGACGAATTTCTCCTGCAGAAACAAAACTCCGAAACCGTCGCGGTTCGAGCCGCATTGGAGATACGAACTACTGGACGACAAATTTACAAATAGAACACACACACACACACACACACACACACACACACACACACAGGAAAAAAACACAAAAAAAAACCCCAATCTTTTTTAGAAAATAGTCAAAGTTGTGCATATTTTAGTCAGGCCGTTGCTTGGCGACAGAAACAAAATGGCCGCCCAACTTGACCAGACTTCCGATCCTTCCTTCCCTCGTCTGCCCAAATCCGTACCCGCGGAAAAAATGGTCGCGCAAACGGGCGGGGTTCGACTTCCGGAATATTCCCTGGAAAGGCTTCGGCGCTGACCACGCCCCCCCCCCCCCCCCCCACCGCTTTATCCGGCTCGCGCCCGGAATTAGAAGGCGGCCATTTTCTGCAGTTTGGCAGAAGCCTGGCTCAGGAACGGGTTGCCGGTGGTTACCAGGCAGAGCGAGAGAGACAGAAAGAGAGAGAGAGAGAGAGAGAGAGAGGGAAGGGGGCTCATCAGATGGGGGAGGGGGTAAGGGACGGGGACGGGGGGTGGGTACGAGGGTGGGGGGGTTTGGGGGGAACAGAGTTACTGGGTGTCCTCGTACACGAATCACTGAAGGTTAACGGGCAAGTTTTAAGGATGATGCAAAGAGGCTTCAAGGGACTATGGACAGGCGAAGTGATTGGACAAGAACATGGCAAATGGAATATAATACTGCGTGCAGTTTTGGTTTCCATATTTGCGAAAGGATATACTTGCTTTGGAGGCAGTTCAGAGAAGGTTCACTCGGTTGATTCCGGGGATGAGGGGGTTGACTTATGAGGAAAGGTTGAGTAGGTTGGGTCTCTACTCATTGGAATTCAGAAGAATGAGAGGTGACCTTATTGAAATGTATCAGATTATGAGGGGGCTTGACAAGGTGGATGCAGAGAGGATGTTTCCACTGATGGGGGAGACTAGAACTAGGGGGCATGATCTTAGAATAAGGGGCCGCCCATTTAAAACTGAGATGAGGAGGAATTTCTTCTCTCAGAGGGTTGTAAATCTGTGGAATTCACTGCCCCAGAGAGCTGTGGAGGCCGGGACATTGAATATATTTAAGGTGGAGATAGACAGATTTTTGAGCGATAATGGGGTCAAGGGTTATGGGGAGCGGGCAGGGAAGTGGAGCTGAGTCCATGATCGGATCAGCCATGATCGTATTAAATGACGGAGCAGGCTCGAGGGGCCGAATGGCCGACTCCTGCTCCTATTTCTGATGTTCTTAATGTCGGGAAATGTGAAGTTATCTGCTTTGGTCGGAAAAATAAAAAAGCAGAGTATTTTTTAAACGGTGAAGGATTGGGAATTGTTGGTGTTCACAGGGACCTGGGTGTCCTTGTGCACCAATCACTGAAAGTTAACCTGCAGCTACAGCAAACAATTAGGAAAGCAAATGGTATGTTGGCCTTTATTACAGGAGGATTGGAGTATAAGGGTAAAGACGTCTTACTGCGACTATATCGGGCCCTGGTGAGACCACACCTGGAGTATTGTGCACAGTTCTGGTCTCCTTACCTAAGGAAGGATATACTCGCCACAGAGGGAGTGCAGCGAAGGTTCACCAGACTGATTCCTGGGATGGGGGGATTGTCCTATGAGGAGAGATTGAGCAGACTGGGCCGATATTCTCTGGAGTTTAGAAGAATGAGAGGGGATCTCATTGAAACACACACAATTCTGACAGGGCTTGACAGGGTAGATGCAGGGAGGGTGTTTCCCCCCCCCCCCCGGGCTGGGGAGTCTAGAACCAGAGGGTCACACAGTCTCAGGATAAGGGCTCGGCTATTGAGGACTGAGATGAGGAGGAATTTCTTCACTCAGAGGGTTGTGGATCTGTGGAATTCGCTGCCTCAGAGAGCTGTGGAGGCCGGGACATTGAATAAATTTAAGATTTTTGAGCGATAAGGGAGTGAAGGGTGATGGGGAGCGGGCGGGGAAGTGGAGCTGAGTCCATGATCAGATCAGCCGCGATCGTGTTGAATGGCAGAGCAGGCTCGAGGGGCCGAATGGCCGACTCCTGCTCCTATTTCTTGTGTTCTTACGATCTACGCACAGCTGGGGAGGCCTTGTGTGGACCGAGAGGCCTTCTCGGGCATTGCCGCGTGTCGAAGAGGACAGGGGCAGGGGTCGGGGAGGGGGGCGTCAGGGGAGCGGGAGTTGGAGGTGGGCAAGAAAATAAATCGGGGGCGCGACGCTGGCTCGAAACGTAAACCCCTTGCGCGACTGCGCGAACAAGAGTCGGATCGGGCAAGAAAAAAATATTCCTCGCGCGAGCGCTTCAAAACAAAGTGGCGGCCAGGCGTGCAAACGGTCATGTGACGACACCAAAGTGCAAAGTGCTTTCTGGGTCGGAGGTTGTGGTGGGCGGGATCGCCTCTTTGTGCTTCAACAACACCCTGCATCTATATAGCGCCTTTAACGTAGTGAAACGTACCGAGGCGCTTCACAGGAGTACTGCGCGATATAAATTAGACACCGAGCCGCATAAGGAGATATTAGGGACAGGTGACCAAAAGCTGGGTCAAAGAGGTCGGTTTTAAGGAGCGTCTTGAAGGAGGAGAGAGAGGCGGAGAGGTTCAGGGAGGGAGTTCCAGAGCTTGGGGCCCAGGCAGCTGAAGGCACGGCCACCGATGGTGGAGCGATTATAATCAGGGATGGTCATGAGGGCAGAATTGGAGGAGCGCAGAGATCTCGGGGGGGTTGTGGGGCTGGAGGAGGTTACAGAGATAGGGAGGGGTGTAGGGGCTGGAGGAGGTTACAGAGATAGGGAGGGGTGTAGGGGCTGGAGGAGGTTACAGAGATAGGGAGGGGTGTAGGGGCTGGAGGAGGTTACAGAGATAGGGAGGGGTGTAGGGGTTGGAGGAGGTTACAGAGATAGGGAGAGGGCGAGGGCCAGGGAGGGATTTGTAAACAAGGATGAACATTTTGAAATCGAGGCATTGCTTAACCAGGAGCCAATGTAGGTCAGCGAGCACAGGGGGTGATGGGTGAGTGGGACTCGGTGCGAGTTAGGACACGGGGCAGCGAGCACAGAGGGTGATGGGTGAGCGGGACTCGGTGCGAGTTAGGACACGGGGGCAGCGAGCACAGGGGGTGATGGGCGAGCGGGACTCGGTGCGAGTTAGGACACGGGGGCAGTGAGCACAGGGGGTGATGGGTGAGTGGGACTCGGTGCGAGTTAGGACACGGGGCAGCGAGCACAGAGGGTGATGGGTGAGCGGGACTCGGTGCGAGTTAGGACACGGGGCAGTGAGCACAGGGGGTGATGGGTGAGTGGGACTCAGTGCGAGTTAGGACACGGGGCAGTGAGCACAGGGGGTGATGGGTGAGCGGGACTCGGTGCGAGTTAGGACACGGGGGCAGTGAGCACAGGGGGTGATGGGTGAGCTGGACTCGGTGCGAGTTAGGACACGGGGGCAGCCGAGTTTTGGATCACCTCTAGTTTACGTAGAATGTGAGTGCCCAGCCAGGAGAGCGTTGGAATAGTCAAGTCTGGAGGTAACGAGGGCACGGATGAGGGTTTCAGCAGCGGATGAGCTGAGGCAGGGGGCGGGACGGGCGATGTTACGGAGGTGGGAATAGGCGGTCTACTTGTGTAATGGGGTCAAGGGTCGAAGAAGGGGGCAAGGGGCAAGCTGGGAGAGGACCATTTTTTCAAAGGCAAATCTCGTTCCAGTCAACGCATCAAAGTCTCCGACCTGGAACCTGTAAGGACAATATTACTTGGTCACAACCGAATCCCACTGCTCGAAAATGTGCCGTAATAATGGACCAATCATCTGTCACAACTTCCTCAACTAGGGCTGTTGGGGGAATAAGGACATTCGAACAGGAAACGGGCATTCTAATTACCCTGTAGCTAACCCCGTGCTGTACCTGCCCTGGGAGTGTTTGATGGGACAGTGTAGAGGGAGCTTTACTCTGTATCTAACCCCGTGCTGTACCTGCCCTGGGAGTGTTTGATGGGACAGTGTAGAGGGAGCTTTACTCTGTATCTAACCCCGTGCTGTACCTGCCCTGGGAGTGTTTAATGGGACAGTGTAGAGGGAGCTTTACTCTGTATCTAACCCGTGCTGTACCTGCCCTGGGAGTGTTTGATGGGACAGTGTAGAGGGAGCTTTACTCTGTATCTAACCCCCTGTACCTGTCCTGGGAGTGTTTGATGGGACAGTGTAGAGGGAGCTTTACTCTGTATCTCACCCCCTGTACCTGTCCTGGGAGTGTTTGATGGGACAGTGTAGAGGGAGCTTTACTCTGTATCTAACCCCGTGCTGTACCTGCCCTGGGAGTGTTTGATGAGTCCAATATCCCTCCATGCCCTCACCCTGCAAACTTCTGAAGGGCTCAAAGATTTGCTGGAGATTTAATCGAGGGGTTCACTATCACGAGGGGTTTTGAGGAGTAAATCAGGAGAGACTGTTCCCGGGGGCAGGAGGGTGGGTAACCAGAGGGACACAGATTGACGATAATCGGCGATGGAACCAGAGGGGGAGATGGGGAGAATGTGTTTTGACGCAGCGAGTTGTTGTGATCGGGAACGCGCTGCCTGAAAGGGCGGTGGGAGCAGATTCAATCGGGACTTTCAAACGGGGGAATTGGGTAAATACTGGAAGGGGGGAAATGTGCCGGGCTGTGGGGAAAGAGCAGGAGGGAGTGGGACTGATTGGATCGCTCTGTCACAGAGCCGGCACAGCACGGGCTCCATGGGCCCAATGGGATCCTCCTGTGCCGTGAGGTTCTGATTCTACGAATCTCAGAGGTTCCCTGAGGGCATGGACTAAAGAAAGAAAGCATTGCATTTATACAGCGCCTTTCACACCCACCGGACGTCCTAAAGTGCTTCACAGCCAATGAAGTACTTTTGGAGTGTGCTCACTGTTGTATTGTGGGAAACGCCAATTTGCGCACAGCAAGCTCCCATACACAGCGATGTGATAATGACCCCGATCATCTGTTTTAGTGATGTTGGTTGAGGGATAAATATTGGCCCCAGGACACCGGGGAGAACTCCCCCTGCTCTTCTTCCAATAGTGGCCCCGGGATCTTTTACATCCACCCGAGAGGGCAGACGGGGCCTCGGTTTAACGTCTCATCTGAAAGACGGCCCCTCCGACAGTGCGGCGCTCCCTCAGTACTGCCCCTCCGACAGTGCGGCGCTCCCTCAGTACCGCCCCTCCGACAGTGCGGCGCTCCCTCAGTACTGCCCCTCCGACAGTGCGGCGCTCCCTCAGTACCGCCCCTCCGACAGTGCGGCGCTCCCTCAGTACTGCCCCTCCGACAGTACGGCGCTCCCTCAGTACCGCCCCTCTGACAGTGCGGCGCTCCCTCAGTACCGCCCCTCCGACAGTGCGGCGCTCCCTCAGTACCGCCCCTCCGACAGTGCGGCGCTCCCTCAGTACCGCCCCTCCGACAGTGCGGCGCTCCCTCAGTACTGCCCCTCCGACAGTGCGGCTCTCCCTCAGTACCGCCCCTCCGACAGTGCGGCGCTCCCTCAGTACTGCCCCTCCGACAGTGCGGCGCTCCCTCAGTACTGCCCCTCCGACAGTGCGGCTCTCCCTCAGTACCGCCCCTCCGACAGTGCGGCGCTCCCTCAGTACCGCCCCTCCGACAGTGCGGCGCTCCCTCAGTACTGCCCCTCCGACAGTGCGGCACTCCCTCAGTACCGCCCCTCCGACAGTGCGGCTCTCCCTCAGTACCGCCCCTCCGACAGTGCGACACTCCCTCAGTACCGCCCCTCCGACAGTGCGGCGCTCCCTCAGTCCTGCACTGGGAGTGTCGGCCTGGATTTCTGTGCTCAAGCCCCTGGAGTGGGACTCGAACCCATGACCTTCTGACTCAGGCGAGAGAGAGAGACAGAGAGCCACCCACTGACGCCTATGGCTCGATAGAAATGGGAGTTTTTGTTGGGATTTTTTTTTCTCAAACGCACAGTGAGATAAATCCACAAAAAACTAAAATGTTTTTCTAGCAGATCATTGGAATGGTGAAAAACAAGGTGGAGATCTCGAGGCTGGATTCGGTTCAACAACAGACTCTGAGGTAATTCTCCCAGCGAGGCCAAATGTTGTTGACACTCTTCCATTGACTCATTCCCAAAAAACACCTCACGATTGGAATTAGAAGCTGCACAATCGGCCCCAGGTGTTGGAAACAATAAAGGGCTCATTGTTCTGATCTTTCTGAGGTGTCGGCTTGATTCAGCACGTCACTCCTGAGTCAGGAGCTCGCGGGCTCGAGGTCCACATGTAGGCCTTGAGGCCTGTCAGCCAGGCCTGCACTCCCAGCCCAGCACTGAGCGAGTATTTCCCTGATTGACCGCAGTGTTGTCCATGTATGGGCCGGTGGGGTGGAGAGTGCCAATGTTTACAACTCAAACTTGCATTTTCTAGCACCTTTGAGATGAGGGGGTTGACTTATGAGGAAAGGTTGAGGAGGTTGGGCCTCTACTCATTGGAGTTCAGAAGAATGAGAGGTGACCTTATCGAAACGTATAAGATTATGAGGGGGGCTTGACAAGGTGGATGCAGAGAGGATGTTTCCACTGATGGGGGAGACTAGAACTAGGGGGCATGGTCTTAGAATAAGGGGCCGCCCATTTAAAACTGAGATGAGGAGAAATTTCTTCACTCAGAGGGTTGTAAATCTGTGGAATTCGCTGCCTCAGAGAGCTGTGGAAGCCGGGACATTGAATAAATTTAAGACAGAAATAGACAGTTTCTTAAACGATAAGGGGATAAGGGTACGGGCAGGGAAGTGGAGCTGAGTCCATGATCGGATCAGCCATGATCGTATTAAATGGCGGAGCAGGCTCGAGGGGCCGAATGGCCGACTCCTGCTCCTATTTCTGATGTTCTTATAACGAGATATTAGGGACAGACGACCATGCACTTCATCAGAGAGGTCGGTTTTAAGGAGCATCTTAAAGAAGGAGGAGAGAGAGGCGGGGAGGTTTAGGGATGGAGTTCCAGAGCTTGGGGCCCAGGCAGCTGGTGGAGCGATTATAATCAGGGATGGTCAGGAGGGCAGAATTAGAGGAGCGCAGAGATCTCGGGGGGTTGTCCCCTCCCTATCTTTGTAACCCCCTCCAGCCCCTACACCCCTCCCTATCTCTGTAACCTCCTCCAGACCTTACACCCCCTCCCTATCTCTGTAACCTCCTCCAGCCCCTACACCCCTCCCTATCCTGTAACCCCCTCCAGCCCCTACACCCCTACCTATCTCTGTAACCCCCTCCAGCCCCTACACTCCTACCTATCTCTGTAACCTCCTCCAGCCCCTACACCCCTCCCTATCCTGTAACCCCCTCCAGCCCCTACACCCCTACCTATCTCTGTAACCTCCTCCAGCCCCTACACCCCTCCCTATCCTGTAACCCCCTCCAGCCTCTACACCCCTCCCTATCTCTGTAACCACCTCCAGCCCCGACACCCCTCCCTATCTCTGTAACCTCCTCCAGCCCCACAACCCCCCGAGATACCTGCGCTCCTCTAATTCTCTCCTCCTGAGCATCCCTGATTATAATCGCTCCACCATCGGTGGCCGTGCCTTCAGCTGCCTGGGCCCCAAGCTCTGGAACTCCCTCCCTAAACCTCTCCGCCTCTCTCTCCTCCTTCAAGACTGTCTTGAAAAACCACCTCTTGGTCACCTGTCCCGAATATCTTTGTCTCGGTTCCCATGGTTACCTCACACCTCAGTGAAGTGCCTTCGGAATGGTGATAAATAATACTGGTGCTGTTTTGTCTCAAAAAGAGATGGGGGTGACCCAATAAAGATCTTTAAAGATGATGAAAGGGTTCGATCGGGTAGACGTAGAGAAGATGTTTCCCCTTGTTGGGGAGACCAGAACTGGGGGCCATCAATATCAGACAGTCACTGATAAACCCAACGGGGAATTCAGGAGAAACTGCTTTACCCAGAGAGCGGTGAGAATGTGGAACTCGCTGCCACAGGGAGGGGTCGAGGCAAATAGTATCGAGGCATTTAAGGGGAGGCTGGATAAACACATGAGGGAGAAAGACTTGCATTTATATGGCGCCTTTCACGACCACCGGACGTCCCAAAGCGCTTTACAGCCAATTAAGTACTTTTGGAGTGCGGTCACTGTTGTATTGTGGGAAACGCGGCAGCTCAATTTGCGCACAGCAAGCTCCCACACTCAGCAATGTGATAATGACCCGGATCATCTGTTTTAGTGATGTTGGTTGAGGGATAAATATTGGCCCCAGGACACCGGGGAGCACTCCCCCTGCTCTTCTTCCAATAGTGGCCCCGGGATCTTTCACATCCACCCGAGAGGGCAGACGGGGCCTCGGTTTAACGTCTCATCCGAAAGACAGCCCCTCCGACAGTGCGGGGCTCCCTCAGTACCGTCCCTCCAACAGTGCGGGGCTCCCTCAGTACTGCCCCTCCGACAGTGCGGCGCTCCCTCTGTACCGCCCCTCCGACAGTGCGGCACTCCCTCGGTACTGCCCCTCCGACAGTGCGGCGCTCCCTCAGTACTGCCCCTCCGACAGTGCGGCGCTCCCTCAGTACTGCCCCTCCGACAGTGCGGCACTCCCTCAGTACTGCCCCTCCGACAGTGCAGCTCTCCCTCAGTACTGCCCCTCCGACAGTGCAGCGCTCCCTCAGTACTGCCCCATCCACAGTGCGGCGCTCCCTCAGTACTGCCCCTCCGACAGTGCGGCACTCCCTCAGTACTGCCCCTCCGACAGTGCAGCTCTCCCTCAGTACTGCCCCTCCGACAGTGCGGCGCTCCCTCAGTACTGCACTGGGAGTGTCGGCCTGGATTGTGGGCTCGAGTCTCTGGAGTGGGACTCGAACCCACGACCTTCTGATTCCGGGGCGAGGGAGAGAGCGAGCGAGGGACCCACTGAGCCAGGGCTTTGGGTGAATGGGCTTCGTTCCAGCGAGGTGAACGCGGGGGAGGGTCTGAGCCGAGTGGCGACGCTGATTCCACGCCGCGGGTTTGCTGGGGCTGCCGGCGGTGATCGTGTGGTCACACTCTCCGGAGCAAGCGAGGGTCCGTCATCCCCAAACACTCCCTCGAGGCGGGAACCAATTCTCTGCTCGCAATTTGGAGCGCGTGAGTTGAGCAGCATTTGCCATGTGCGGGGTTTACGATACCAACAACCTGCGTTTATATAGCGCCTTCAATGTGGTAAAACGTCCCAAGGCGCTTCACAGGAGCGGTTATTGGGGCCCGGGAGAGGCGCGGGTTCGGGGCCTAGAAGAGGCGAGGGCCCAGGGGCAGCACGGGCCCAGGGGCAGCACGGGCCCAGCCCACACTGTGCGATATGTGGGCGCACTGGGTCCGTGCAGCAGAGCTGGTCTCCAGTCGTCCTGGTTAACCCTTGCCCCTGGACCAAGACCTCGCTCTGTCAAGCCCGTGTGGTGGCTGGTGTGTAACGGTCACCCCACGTTAAAAAAATCCATGCACAGGCACCTTCCACCCTTCAGGATGGAGTTCGGGATCCGGAATATTAGATCCTTCATTGAAACATCTGTGAACTTTTTTACGTGGAAGCAAGTCATCCTCGATTCGAGGGACTGCCTATGATGATGATGATCAAACACAATAAATGCATTTGATACCAAGCCACGTAAGGAGAAATAAGCGCAGGTGACCAAGAGGTCGGTTTTAAGGAGCGTCTTGAAGGAGGAGAGAGAGGCGGAGAGGTTTAGGGAGGGAGTTCCAGAGCTTGGGGCCCAGGCAGCTGAAGGCACGGCCACCGATGGTGGAGCGATTATAATCAGGGATACTCAGGAGGGTAGAATTAGAGGAACGCAGAGATCTCGGGGGGTTGTGGGGCTGGAGGAGGTTACAGAGATAGGGAGGGGTATAGGGGCTGGAGGAGGTTACAGAGATAGGGAGGGGTATAGGGGCTGGAGGAGGTTACAGAGATAGGGAGGGGTATAGGGGCTGGAGGAGGTTACAGAGATAGGGAGGGGTGTAGGGGCTGGAGGGGGTTACAGAGATAGGGAGGGGTGTAGGGGCTGGAGGAGGTTACAGAGATAGGGAGGGGTGTAGGGGCTGGAGGAGGTTACAGAGATAGGGAGGGGTATAGGGGCTGGAGGAGGTTACAGAGATAGGGAGGGGTATAGGGGCTGGAGGAGGTTACAGAGATAGGGAGGGGTGTAGGGGCTGGAGGAGGTTACAGAGATAGGGAGGGGTGTCGGGGCTGGAGGAGGTTACAGAGATAGGGAGGGGTGTAGGGGCTGGAGGGGGTTACAGAGATAGAGAGGGGGCGAGGGCCATGGAGGGATTTCTAAACCTGGATGAGAATTTTGAAATCGAGGCGTTGCTTAACCAGGAGCCAATGGAGGTCGGCGACCACAGGGGGTGATGGGTGAGTGGGACTGGGTGTGAGTTAGGACACGGGGCAGCGAGCACAGGGGGTGATGGGTGAGCGGGACTCGGTGCGAGTTAGGACACGGGGGCAGCGAGCACAGGGGGTGATGGGTGAGCGGGACTCGGTGCGAGTTAGGACACGTGGCAGTGAGCACAGGGGGTGATGGGTGATGGGTGAGCGGGACTCGGTGCGAGTTAGGACACGGGGGCAGCGAGCACAGGGGGTGATGGGCGAGCGTGACTTGGTGCGAGTTGGGACACGGGGGCAGGCGAGTTTTGGATCACCTCGAGTTTACGTCGGGTAGAATGTGGGAGGCCGGCCAGGAGCGCAGCGCGTTGGAATAGTCAAGTCTGGAGGTAACAGAGGCACGGATGAGGGTTTCAGCAGCGGATGAGCTGAGGCAGCGGGCGGAGACGGGCGATGTTACGGAGGTGGAAACAGGCGGGTTTAGTTATGCCGTGGATATGTGGCCGGAAGCTCATTTCGGGGTGAAATATACCGCCTGTGTTGCGAGTCTCGTTCCGCCTCTATCGCTGAGGTCATGTGCATTGAAACGCGTCTCATCGAAATGTTCCGCCCCCTTCCACTTCAGGCCCTCGTCTCACCTGTTCTGCACTTACCGTAAAACCTGGGCAATACGTCGCATTTGGCGTATAAGCCTCACCCCCTGTGTTTGGAGGGCAATTATAAGATGCATGAAGGAGTCTCTTCCGCGAGGGGCTACACGATGTTTCGGCAGAGTGTGGGCTTCTGCGCGGCTTCTACAGAGGGTACGTTTCGCACCCCCGCCCCACCGCCCCCGACACAGATCCATTGATGCCAAGAAGGCCCGGATGAACTCTGACCCGTGGCGACGCGGAGGGAGTAGGCCCCACCGTGGTCGCCAATTTCACAGTCACGGATTTCGGGCGGCTGGGGTGGTGGGGGGGGGAAGGGGTGGCCTCGCGTGGTAACCAGGTGCTTAAAGCGGCTGTAAACATTGAATACTTGTACATAGTTAGGAGAGAAACGTAATGTCTTCAGTGAAGACCAATCTATGCAAAGCACGGACACTTTTAAAAAAAAAACATTCAACTTTTTTGAGAAAATGAAAAAAAAAACAGAACTGCTTTGGCTGCCATTTTCATATTCTACTGTCAGTCTCTCAAAGAATTAAAACAAACCCCTGTCACCTGAGTTTCTCTCTCTCTTTTCTTCGTTGGTTCTTCACTAAAGGGCGAGGGCTAAGTTGGGGCTGGTTTATCCCAGATATTCTCGCTGAAGGTTCACTCGGTTGATTCCGGGGATGAGGGGGTTGACTTATGAGGAAAGGTTGAGGAGGTTGGGCCTCTACTCATTGGAGTTCAGAAGAATGAGAGGTGATCTTATCGAAACGTATCAGATTATGAGGGGGCTTGACAAGGTGGATGCAGAGAGGATGTTTCCACTGATGGGGGAGACTAGAACTAGGGGGCATGGTCTTAGAATAAGGGGCCGCCCATTTAAAACTGAGATGAGGAGGAATTTCTTCTCTCAGAGGGTTGTAAATCTGTGGAATTCGCTGCCTCAGAGAGCTGTGGAAGCCGGGACATTGAATATATTTAAGACAGAGATAGACAGTTTCTTAACCAATAAGGGGATAAGGGGGCGGGCAGGGAAGTGGAGCTGAGTCCATGATCGGATCAGCCATGATCATATTAACAGAGAGACAGACTATTATCTGAATGGTGACAGATTAGGAAAAGGGGAGGTGCAACGAGACCTGGGTGTCATGGTACATCAGTCATTGAAGGTTGGCATGCAGGTACAGCAGGCGGTGAAGAAAGCAAATGGCATGTTGGCCTTCATAGCGAGGGGATTTGAGTACACGGGGAGGGAGGTGTTGCTACAGTTGTACAGGGCCTTGGTGAGGCCACACCTGGAGTATTGTGTACAGTTTTGGTCTCCTAACTTGAGGAAGGACATTCTTGCTATTGAGGGAGTGCAGCGAAGGTTCACCAGACTGATTTCCGGGATGGCGGGACTGACATATCAAGAAAGACTGGATCAACTGGACTTGTATTCACTGGAGTTCAGAAGAATGAGAGGGGACCTCATAGAAACGTTTAAAATTCTGACGGGTTTAGACAGGTTAGATGCAGGAAGAATGTTCACAATGTTGGGGAAGTCCAGAACCAGGGGACACAGTCTAAGGATAAGGGGTAAGCCATTTAGGACCGAGATGAGGAGAAACTTCTTCACCCAGAGAGTGGTGAACCTGTGGAATTCTCTACCACAGAAAGTTGTTGAGGCCAATTCACTAAATCTATTCAAAAAGGAGTTAGATGTAGTCCTTACTACTAGAGGGATCAAGGGGTATGGCGAGAAAGCAGGAATGGGGTACTGAAGTTGCATGTTCAGCCATGAACTCATTGAATGGCGGTGCAGGCTCGAAGGGCCGAATGGCCTACTCCTGCACCTATTTTCTATGTTTCTATGTAAATGGCGGAGCAGACTCGAATGGCCGACTCCTGCTCCTATTTCTGAAGTTCTGATGTACAGGCAGCTCTCGATTATCTGGGTCCCTTGGGGATTGGGTATATGAGTTCTCCATTAGAGCGATTGACATTATAAAGTTTAATACCCGATGCCTTCCCAGGCCGGAAATTTTAAATCCCGTCACAATGGTTTCCCATTGGATCCGTGAGCGGATAACCGAGAGTTGTCTGCAACGTATCTCCTTTGTGGGTTCTTAGCTTAAGAATTCATAGCAACTATTAAACTAGTTGGTTTATCAGCGAAAGGTTTAACAATCACACCGAACATTACTAGTTCATCTACCAGGCTCACAACGGCAAATCTCATCCCCCGAACCCAACTGGCTGGGGTTTTATTGAATCTTGTGAACATCACGTGACTGGCTCAACCACTCCCAACTCAACAGCGCGACAACTCTTTTAGTTGAAACGCATAATCCAATGCCGCTTTTTGGCAAGGGCGCTCGAATACACAGAATTAACATTTTTGAGCCTTTAATGAAACATTTCAACAGCGACACAGAGGTGCATAGCTTTACACTAGACATCGTTTTCACTGGGACACGGGTCTAGGGAGCCTGAGAAAGAAAAATTTGCAATTAATGAAGAGTAGTCACTGTTGTATTGTGGGAAACGTGGCCGTCCTTTTGCGCACAGCAAGCTCCCACACACAGCGATGTGATAATGAACCGGATCGTCTGTTTTAGTGATGTTGGTTGAGGGATAAATATTGACCCCAGGACACCGGGGAGAACTCTTCCAATAGTGGCCCCGGGATCTTTTACATCCACCCGAGAGGGCAGACGGGGCCTCGGTTTAATGTCTCATCTGAAAGACGGCCCCTCCGACAGTGCGGTACTTCCTCAGTACTGCACCTTCGACAGTGCGGCACTCCCTCAGTACTGCCCCTCCGACAGTGCGGCACTCCCTCAGTACTGCCCCTCCGACAGTGCGGTGCTCCCTCAGTACTGCCCCTCCGACAGTGCGGCGCTCCCTCAGTACTGCTCCTCCGACAGTGCGGTGCTCCCCTCAGTACTGCCCCTCCGACAGTGCGGCGCTCCCTCAGTACTGCTCCTCCGACAGTGCGGCTCTCCCTCAGTACTGCCCCTCCGACAGTGCGGCGCTCCCTCAGTACTGCCCCTCCGACAGTGCGGCGCTCCCTCAGTACTGCTCCTCCGACAGTGCGGCTCTCCCTCAGTACTGCCCCTCCGACAGTGTGGCTCTCCCTCAGTACTGCCCTTCCGACAGTGTGGCTCTCCCTCAGTACTGCCCTTCCGACAGTACGGCACTCCCTCAGTACTGCCCCTCCGGCAGTGCGCCGCTCCCTCAGTACTGCCCCTCCGACAGTGCGGCACTCCCTCAGTACCGCCCCTCCGGCAGTGCAGTACGGCACTCCCTCAGTACTGCCCCTCCGACAGTGCGGCACTCCCTCAGTACCGCCCCTCCGGCAGTGCAGTACGGCGCTCCCTCAGCGATGCACTGGGAGTGTGGGCCTGGATCATGTGCTCGAGTCTCTGGAGTGGGACTCAGAGGCGAGAGAGAGAGAGAGCTGCCCACGGAGCCAGCGCTGATACTCGGTTACGGAGCACAAAGGAGGGTGGCGTGGAGGGGAGGGGGGGGAAGTTTAATAGAACAAGCAATCCCTCTTGGGATGCGCTGGCGATGGGGAAGATGGATGGCGACTGAGGAGATGCAAAGTGCGGACAAAGCAGCAATTTTGGCACCACCTGTTTGCGATGAAGAAACGAACTACAATGTAAGTCTCAGTAACTGGGTCGTTCATTGTTACAGAGCCATTAATTTCACAGTCCGCACCGGCTCCCAAGAGGCCGTGATTGCCGTTTGCAACCCAGACTTTCACAAAGGGCCTTTATTCCTTTGTAGTGCGGAAACTCGAAGCTTCTTCCAAAGAACTTGCATCTAAACGTCACCTTTTTCACCACCTCAGGACGTCCCAAAGCGCTTCACAGCCAATGAAGTACTTTTGGGGTGTGGTCACTGTTGTATTGTGGGAAACGCGGCAGCTCAATTTACGCACAGCAAGCTCCCACACACAGCGATGTGATAATGACCCGGATCATCTGTTTTAGTGATGTTGGTTGAGGGATAAATATTGGCCCCAGGACACTGGAGAGAACTCCCCCTGCTCTTCTTCCAATCGTGGCTCCGGGATCTTTTACATCCACCCGAGAGGGCAGACGGGGCCTCGGTTTAACATCTCATCTGAAAGACGGACCCTCCGACAGTGCGGCGCTCCCTCAGTACAGCCCCTCCGACAGTACGGCGCTATCTCAGTACTGCCCCTCCGAGAGTGCGGCGCTCCCTCAGTACTGCCCCTCCGACAGTGCGGCGCTCCCTCAGTACTGCCCCTCCGACAGTGCGGCGCTCCCTCAGTACCGCCCCTCCGGCAGTGCGGTGCTCCCTCAGTACTGCCCCTCCGACAGTGCGGCGCTCCCTCAGTACCGCCCCTCCGGCAGTGCGGCGCTCCCTCAGTACTGCCCCTCCGACAGTGCGGTGCTCCCTCAGTACTGCCCCTCTGGCAGTGCGGCGCTCCCTCAGTACCGCCCCTCCGACAGTGCGGTGCTCCCTCAGTACTGCCCCTCTGACAGGGCGGCGCTCCCTCAGTACTGCACTGGGAGTGTCAGCCTGGATTTATATGTTTAAATTCCGAGAGTGGGACTCGAACAGAAACAGTACTGAGGGAGCGCCGCACTGTCAGAGGGGCAGTCAGGAACACAAGATCAAATGAAAACAGAGACACAGGAACTCAGGGACACAGGAACACAGGAACACAGAGATACAGGAACACAGGGACACAGGAACACAGGGATACAGGAACACAGGGACACAGGAACACAGAGATACAGGAACTCAGGAACACAGGAACACAGAGATACAGAGACACGGGAAAACGGGGACACGGGAACACATGAACACAGGAACACAGAGATACAGAGATACAGAGATACAGAGACACGGGGACACAGGGACACAGAGATACAGATATACAGAGAAACAGGGACACAGGAACACAGGGACACGGGGACACGGGGACACAGGGACACAGAGATACAGATATACAGAGAAACAGGGACACAGGGACACAGGGACACAGATATACAGAGATACAGGGACACAGGAACACAGAGATACAGAGATACAGATATACAGAGAAACAGGGACACAGGGACACAGGGACACAGATATACAGAGATACAGGGACACAGGAACACAGGAACACAGAGATACAGATATACAGAGATACAGGGACACAGGAACACAGGAACACAGAAACACAGAGACACAGGAACACAGAAATACAGGGACACGGGAACACAGGGACACAGGAACACAGGGACACAGGGACACAGGGAAACAGGGACACAGAGATACAGATATACAGAGACACAGGAATACAGGGACACAGGAACACAGGGATACAGAGACACAGGAACACAGGGACACAGAAACACAGAGATACAGGGACACAGGGACACAGGAACACAGGAACACAGGAACAAAGAAACACAGAAACACAGAAACACAGAGATACAGGGACACAGGGATACAGGGACACAGAGATACAGATATACAGAGACACAGAAACACAGAAACACAGAGATACAGGGACACAGGGACACAGAGATACAGATATACAGAGACACAGAAACACAGAAACACAGAGATACAGGGACACAGGGACACCGGGACACAGAGATACAGAGACACAGAGACACAGGAACACAGGGACACAGGAACACAGGAACACAGAAACACAAGAACACAGGGACACAGGAACACAGGGTCACAGGGACACGGACACAGGGACACAGAGATACAGGGACACAGAGATACAGGGACACAGGAACACAGTAACACAGTAACACAGGGACACAGGGACACAGGGACACAGAGATACAGATATACAGAGACACAGGAATACAGGGACACAGGGACACAGGGACACAGGAACACAGTGATACAGAGACACAGGAACACAGGGACACAGGGACACAGGAACACAGAGATACAGGGACACAGGGACACATGAACACAGGAACACAGATATACAGGAACACAGAGATACAGAGACACAGGAACACAGGGACACAGGAACACAGGAACACAGAAATACAGAGATACAGGAACTCAGGAACACAGGAACACAGGAACACAGAGATACAGAGACACGGGAAAACGGGGACACGGGGACACATGAACACAGGAACACAGGAACACAGAGATACAGAGATACAGAGACACGGGGACACGGGGACACAGAGATACAGGGACACAGGAACACAGGAACACAGGAACACAGAAACACAGAAACACAGAAACACAGAAACACAGAGATACAGGGACACAGGGACACAGGGACACAGGGACACAGGGACACAGAGATACAGATATACGGAGACACAGAAACACAGAAACACAGAGATACAGGGACACAGGGACGCAGAGATACAGATATACAGAGACACAGGAATACAGGGACACAGGGACACAGGAACACAGGGATACAGAGACACAGGAACACAGGGACACAGGGACACAGGAACACAGGAACACAGATATACAGGAACACAGAGATACAGAGACACAGGAACACAGGGACACAGGGACACAGGAACACAGAAATACAGGGACACAGGAACACAGGGACACAGGAACACAGGGACACAGGGACACAGGGACACAGAGATACAGGGACACAGGAACACATGAACACAGGAACACAGGAACACAGGAATACAGAGACACAGGGACACAGGAACACATGGACACAGGGACGCAGAGATACAAGGACACAGGAACACAGTAACACAGGGACACAGGGACACAGGGGCACAGGAACACAGGAACACAGGAACATAGGAATACAGAGTCACAGGGACACAGGAACACAGAGCCACAGGAACATAGAGACACGGGTACACGGGGACACAGGGACATAGGAACACAGGAACACAGAGATACAGAGTCACAGGGACACAGGAACACAGAGACACAGGAACACAGAGACACGGGGACACGGGGACACAGGAACACAGAGATACAGAGTCACAGGGACACAGGAACACAGGAACACTGGAACACAGAGATACAGGGACACAGGAACACAGAGATACAGAGATACAGAGACACAGGAACACAGGGACACAGGAACACAGAGATACAGGGACACAGGAACACAGAGACACAGGGACACAGGAACACAAGGACACAGGAACACAGGAACACAGAGATACAGGGACAGAGGAACACAGAGATACAGAGATACAGGAACACAGGGACACTGGAACACAGGAACACAGAATCACAGGAACACAGGGACACAGAAATACAAGGACACAGGAACACAGATATTCAGAGATACAGGAACACAGGGACACAGAGATACAGAGACACAGGGACACAGGAACACAGGAACACAGAAATACAGGGACACAGGAACACAGAGATACAGGGACACAGGAACACAGGGACACAGGAACACAGAGACACAGGAACACAGGGACACAGGAACACAGAGATACAGGGATACAGGAACAAAGGAACACAGAGATACAGAGATACAGAGATACAGATTCACAGGGACACAGGAACACAGGAACACAGGGACACAGAGACACAGGAACAGAGGAACAAAGAGACACAGGAACACAGGAACACAGAGATACAGGAGCACAGGAACACAGGAACACAGGAACGCAGAGACACAGGAACACAGGAACACAGAGATACAGAGATACAGGAGCACAGAAACACAGGGACACATGAACACAGGAACACAGAGACACAGGAACACAGGAACACAGAGATACAGAGATACAGAGATACGGGAACACAGGGACACAGAGATACAGAGATACAGAGATACAGAGATACAGAGTCACAGGGACACAGGAACACAGGAACACAGAGATACAGGAACACAGGAACACAGAGACACGGGATCACAGGAACACAGTGATACAGAGATACAGAGATACAGAGATACAGAGACACAGGAACACAGAGACACAGGAATACAGGGATATAGAGACACAGAGACACAGGGACACAGGAACACAGGAACACAGAAATACAAGGACACAGGAACACAGAGATACAGAGACACAGGAACACAGGGACACAGGAACACAGGAACACAGAAATACAAGGACACAGGAACACAGATATACAGAGATACAGGAACACAGGGACACAGAGATACAGAGTCACAGGGACACAGGAACACAGGAACACAGAGATACAGGAACACAGGAACACAGAGACACGGGATCACAGGAACACAGTGATACAGAGATACAGAGATACAGAGATACAGAGACACAGGAACACAGAGACACAGGAATACAGGGATACAGAGACACAGAGACACAGGGACACAGGAACACAGGAACACAGAAATACAAGGACACAGGAACACAGAGATACAGAGACACAGGAACACAGGGACACAGGAACACAGGAACACAGAAATACAAGGACACAGGAACACAGATATACAGAGATACAGGAACACAGGGACACAGAGATACAGAGACGCAGGGACACAGGAACACAGGAACACAGAGATACAGGAACACAGAGACACAGAGACACAGGAACACAGGAAAAAAGAGATACAGGGACACAGGAACACAGAGATACAGGGACACAGGAACACAGAGATACAGGGACACAGGAACACAGAGACACAGGAACACAGGGACACAGAGATACAGGGACACAGGAACACAGGAACACAGAGATACAGAGATACAGAGATACAGATTCACAGGGACACAGGAACACAGGAACACGGGGACACAGAGATACAGGAACAGAGGAACACAGAGACACAGGGACACAGGAACACAGGAACACAGGAACACAGAGATACAGGAGCACAGGAACACAGGGACACAGGAACACAGGATCACAGAGACACAGGAACACAGGAACACAGAGACACAGAGACACAGGGACACAGGAACACAGAGATACAGGAGCACAGGAACACAGGGACATAGCAACATAGAGATACAGAGATACAGGGACACAGGAACACAGAGATACAGAGATACAGGGACACAGGAACACAGGGACACAGGAACACAGATATACAGAGATACTGAGACACAGGGACACAGGAACACAGGGACACAGATATACAGAGAAACTGAGACACAGGGACACAGGAACACAGATATACAGAGACACAGGAACACAGGGACACAGAGACACAGGAACACAGGAACACAGAGATACAGAGATACAGGAACACAGGAACACATGGACACAGGAACACAGAGATACAGAGATACAGGGATACAGGGACACAGGAACACAGGAATACAGGGACACAGGGACACAGGAACACAGGGACACAGGAACACAGGAATACAGGAACACAGAGACACAGGGACACAGGAACACAGGGACACAAGAACACAAGAACACAGAGACACAGGGACACATGAACACAGGAACACAGAGACACAGGGACACATGAACACAGGGACACAGGAACACAGAGATACAGAGATACAGGGACACAGGGACATAGAGACACAGGAACACAGGAACACAGGGACACAGGGACACAGAGATACAGGGAAACATGAACACAGGAACACAGAGACACAGGGACACAGGGACACAGGAATACAGGAACACAGGGACACAGGAACACAGGGACACAGAGACACAGAGACACAGGGACACAGGAACACAGGAACACAGATATACAGAGACACAGAGATACAGGGACACAGAGACACGAGGACACAGGAACACAGGAACACAGAGATACAGGAACACAGAGATACAGGAACACAGAGATACAGAGACACAGGAACACAGGAACACAGAGACACAGAGACACAGAGACACAGGGACACAGGAACACAGATATAAAGAGATACAGAGATACAGAGTCACAGGGACACAGGAACACAGATATACAGAGATACAGGGAAACAGGAACACAGGAACACAGAGATACAGGGACACAGAGACACAGGAACACAGGGACACAGAGATACAGGGACACAGGAACACAGGAACACAGATATAAAGAGATACAGAGATACAGAGTCACAGGAACACAGGGAGATAGGAACACAGGAACACAGATATACAGAAACACAGAGATACAGGGACACAGGCACACAGGAACACAAGGACGCAGGGACACAGGTACACAGGTACACATGAACACAGAGATACAGGAACACAGGGACACAGAGATACAGAGATACAGAGTCACAGGGACACAGGAACACAGGAACACAGAGATACAGAGATACAGGGACACAGGGACACAGGAACACAGATATACAGAGATACTGAGACACAGGGACACAGGAACACAGAGATACAGGGACACAGGGACACAGGAACACAGATATACAGAGATACTGAGACACAGGGACACAGGAACACAGGGACACAGAGAAACTGAGACACAGGGACACAGATACACAGATATACAGATACACAGATATACAGAGACACAGAGACACAGGAACACAGAGATACAGAGATACAGGAACACAGGAACACAGGGACACAGGAACACAGAGATACAGAGATACAGGGATACAGGGACACAGGAACACAGGAACACAGGGACACAGGAACACAGGAACACAGGGACACAGCAACACAGGAACACAGGGACACAGCAACACAGATATACAGAGATACAGAGACACAGGGACACAGGAACACAGGGACACAGGGACACAGGAACACAGGGACACAGGAACACAGCAATACAGAGTCACAGGGACACAGGAACACAGGAACACAGAGATACAGAGTCACAGGGACACAGGAACACAGAGACACAGGAACACAGAGACACGGGGACACGGGGACACAGGAACACAGAGATACAGAGTCACAGGGACACAGAGACACAGGAACACTGGAACACAGAGATACAGGGACACAGAAACACAGAGATACAGAGATACAGAGACACAGGGGCACAGGAACACAGAGATACAGGGACACAGGAACACAGAGACACAGGGACACAGGAACACAAGGACACAGGAACACAGGAACACAGAGATACAGGGACAGAGGAACACAGAGATACAGAGACACAGGAACACAGGGACACTGGAACACAGGAACACAGAGACACAGGAACACAGGGACACAGAAATACAAGGACACAGGAACACAGATATTCAGAGATACAGGAACACAGGGACACAGAGATACAGAGACACAGGGACACAGGAACACAGGAACACAGAAATACAGGGACACAGGAACACAGAGATACAGGGACACAGGAACACAGGGACACAGGAACACAGAGACACAGGAACACAGAGATACAGGGATACAGGAACAAAGGAACACAGAGATACAGAGATACAGAGATACAGATTCACAGGGACACAGGAACACAGGAACACAGGGACACAGGGACACAGAGACACAGGAACAGAGGAACAAAGAGACACAGAAACACAGGAACACAGAGATACAGGAGCACAGAAACACAGGGACACATGAACACAGGAACACAGAGACACAGGAACACAGGAACACAGAGATACAGAGATACAGGGACACAGGGACACAGGAACACAGATATACAGAGATACTGAGACACAGGGACACAGGAACACAGAGATACAGGGACACAGGGACACAGGAACACAGATATACAGAGATACTGAGACACAGGGACACAGGAACACAGGGACACAGAGAAACTGAGACACAGGGACACAGATACACAGATATACAGAGACACAGGAACACTGGGACACAGAGACACAGGAACACAGAGATACAGAGATACAGGAACACAGGAACACAGGGACACAGGAACACAGAGATACAGAGATACAGGAACACAGGAACACAGGGACACAGGAACACAGAGATACAGAGATACAGGGATACAGGGACACAGGAACACAGGAACACAGGGACACAGGAACACAGGAACACAGGGACACAGCAACACAGGAACACAGGGACACAGCAACACAGATATACAGAGATACAGAGACACAGGGACACAGGAACACAGGGACACAGGGACACAGGAACACAGGGACACAGGAACACAGCAATACAGAGTCACAGGGACACAGGAACACAGGAACACAGAGATACAGAGTCACAGGGACACAGGAACACAGAGACACAGGAACACAGAGACACGGGGACACGGGGACACAGGAACACAGAGATACAGAGTCACAGGGACACAGAGACACAGGAACACTGGAACACAGAGATACAGGGACACAGGAACACAGAGATACAGAGATACAGAGACACAGGGGCACAGGAACACAGAGATACAGGGACACAGGAACACAGAGACACAGGGACGCAGGAACACAAGGACACAGGAACACAGGAACACAGAGATACAGGGACAGAGGAACACAGAGATACAGAGACACAGGAACACAGGGACACTGGAACACAGGAACACAGAGACACAGGAACACAGGGACACAGAAATACAAGGACACAGGAACACAGATATTCAGAGATACAGGAACACAGGGACACAGAGATACAGAGACACAGGGACACAGGAACACAGGAACACAGAAATACAGGGACACAGGAACACAGAGATACAGGGACACAGGAACACAGGGACACAGGAACACAGAGACACAGGAACACAGGGACACAGGAACACAGAGATACAGGGATACAGGAACAAAGGAACACAGAGATACAGAGATACAGAGATACAGATTCACAGGGACACAGGAACACAGGAACACAGGGACACAGAGACACAGGAACAGAGGAACAAAGAGACACAGAAACACAGGAACACAGAGATACAGGAGCACAGAAACACAGGGACACATGAACACAGGAACACAGAGACACAGGAACACAGGAACACAGAGATACAGAGATACAGAGATACAGGAACACAGGGACACAGAGATACAGAGATACAGAGATACAGAGTCACAGGGACACAGGAACACAGGAACACAGAGATACAGGAACACAGGAACACAGAGACACGGGATCACAGGAACACAGTGATACAGAGATACAGAGATACAGAGATACAGAGATACAGGAACACAGAGACACAGGAATACAGGGATACAGAGACACAGAGACACAGGGACACAGGAACACAGGAACACAGAAATACAAGGACACAGGAACACAGAGATACAGAGACACAGGAACACAGGGACACAGGAACACAGGAACACAGAAATACAAGGACACAGGAACACAGATATACAGAGATACAGGAACACAGGGACACAGAGATACAGAGTCACAGGGACACAGGAACACAGGAACACAGAGATACAGGAACACAGGAACACAGAGACACGGGATCACAGGAACACAGTGATACAGAGATACAGAGATACAGAGATACAGAGACACAGGAACACAGAGACACAGGAATACAGGGATACAGAGACACAGAGACACAGGGACACAGGAACACAGAAATACAAGGACACAGGAACACAGAGATACAGGGACACAGGAACACAGGGGCACAGGAACACAGGAACACAGAAATACAAGGACACAGGAACACAGATGTACAGAGATACAGGAACACAGGGACACAGAGATACAGAGACGCAGGGACACAGGAACACAGGAAAAAAGAGATACAGGGACACAGGAACACAGAGATACAGGGACACAGGAACACAGAGATACAGGGACACAGGAACACAGAGACACAGGAACACAGGAACACAGAGATACAGGGACACAGGAACACAGGAACACAGAGATACAGAGATACAGAGATACAGATTCACAGGGACACAGGAACACAGGAACACGGGGACACAGAGATACAGGAACAGAGGAACACAGAGACACAGGGACACAGGAACACAGGAACACAGGAACACAGAGATACAGGAGCACAGGAACACAGGGACACAGGAACACAGGATCACAGAGACACAGGAACACAGGAACACTGAGACACAGAGACACAGGGACACAGGAACACAGAGATACAGGAGCACAGGAACACAGGGACATAGCAACACAGAGATACAGAGATACAGGGACACAGGAACACAGAGATACAGAGATACAGGGACACAGGAACACAGGGACACAGGAACACAGATATACAGAGATACTGAGACACAGGGACACAGGAACACAGGGACACAGATATACAGAGAAACTGAGACACAGGGACACAGGAACACAGGGACACAGATATACAGATACACAGGAACACAGGGACACAGAGACACAGGAGCACAGGAACACAGAGATACAGAGATACAGGAACACAGGAACACAGGGACACAGGAACACAGAGATACAGAGATACAGGGATACAGGGACACAGGAACACAGGAATACAGGGACACAGGGACACAGGAACACAGGGACACAGGAACACAGGAACACAGGAACACAGAGATACAGGAACACAGAGATACAGGAACACAGAGATACAGAGACACAGGAACACAGGAACACAGAGACACAGAGACACAGGGACACAGGAACACAGATATAAAGAGATACAGAGATACAGAGTCACAGGGACACAGGAACACAGATATACAGAGATACAGGGACACAGGAACACAGGAACACAGAGATACAGGGACACAGAGACACAGAGACACAGGAACACAGGGACACAGAGATACAGGGACACAGGAACACAGGAACACAGATATAAAGAGATACAGAGATACAGAGTCACAGGAACACAGGGACATAGGAACACAGGAACACAGATATACAGAAACACAGAGATACAGGGACACAGGAACACAAGGACGCAGGGACACAGGTACACAGGTACACAGGAACACAGAGATACAGGAACACAGGGACACAGAGATACAGAGATACAGAGATACAGAGTCACAGGGACACAGGAACACAGGAACACAGAGATACAGGGACACAGGGACACAGGAACACAGATATACAGAGATACTGAGACACAGGGACACAGGAACACAGAGATACAGGGACACAGGGACACAGGAACACAGATATACAGAGATACTGAGACACAGGGACACAGGAACACAGGGACACAGAGAAACTGAGACACAGGGACACAGGGACACAGATACACAGAGACACAGGAACACTGGGACACAGAGACACAGGAACACAGAGATACAGAGATACAGGAACACAGGAACACAGGGACACAGGAACACAGAGATACAGAGATACAGGGATACAGGGACACAAGAACACAGGAACACAGGGACACAGGAACACAGGAACACAGGGACACAGCAACACAGATATACAGAGATACAGAGACACAGGGACACAGGAACACAGGGACACAGGGACACAGGAACACAGGGACACAGGAACACAGCAATACAGAGTCACAGGGACACAGGAACACAGGATCACAGAGATACAGGTATACAGGAACACAGGAACACAGAGATACAGAGAAACAGAGTCACAGGGACACAGGATCACAGAGATACAGGGACACAGGTACACAGGAACACAGGAACACAGAGATATAGAGACACAGGGACACAGGAACACAGGAACACAGGGATACAGAGATACAGAGTCACAGGGACACAGGAACACAGGAACACAGAGATACAGGTACAAATGTACACAGGAACACAGAGACACAGAGACACAGAGACACAAGGACACAGGGACAGCGGGACACAGAGACACAGGGACACATGAACACAGGGACACAGGAACACAGGGACACAGGTACACAGGAACACAGGAACACAGTGACACAGAGACACAGGGACACAGTGACACAGAGACACAGGGACACAGAGATACAGGGACACAGGAACACAGGAACACAGAGATACAGAGACACAGGGATACAGGGACACAGGAACACAGGGACACAGAGATACAGGGACACATGAACACAGGAACACAGGGACACAGGAACACAGAGATACAGAGACACAGGGCCACAGGAACACAGGGACACAGGGACACGTGAAAACAGGAACACAGGAACACAGCGATACAGGGACACAGGGACACAGGAACACAGAGATACAGAGATACAGAGTCACAGGGACACAGGAACACTGGAACACAGAGATACAGAGACACAGGGACACAGAGATACAGGGACACAGGAACACAGAGATACAGAGATACAGGAACACAGGAACACAGGGACACAGGAACACAGAGATACAGAGATACAGGGATACAGGGACACAGGAACACAGGAATACAGGGACACAGGGACACAGGAACACAGGGACACAGGAACACAGGAATACAGGAACACAGAGACACAGGAACACAGGGACACAAGAACACAAGAACACAGAGACACAGGGACACATGAACACAGGAACACAGAGACACAGGGACACATGAACACAGGGACACAGGAACACAGAGATACAGGGATACAGGAACAAAGGAACACAGAGATACAGAGATACAGAGATACAGATTCACAGGGACACAGGAACACAGGAACACAGGGACACAGAGACACAGGAACAGAGGAACAAAGAGACACAGAAACACAGGAACACAGAGATACAGGAGCACAGAAACACAGGGACACATGAACACAGGAACACAGAGACACAGGAACACAGGAACACAGAGATACAGAGATACAGAGATACAGGAACACAGGGACACAGAGATACAGAGATACAGAGATACAGAGTCACAGGGACACAGGAACACAGGAACACAGAGATACAGGAACACAGGAACACAGAGACACGGGATCACAGGAACACAGTGATACAGAGATACAGAGATACAGAGATACAGAGATACAGGAACACAGAGACACAGGAATACAGGGATACAGAGACACAGAGACACAGGGACACAGGAACACAGGAACACAGAAATACAAGGACACAGGAACACAGAGATACAGAGACACAGGAACACAGGGACACAGGAACACAGGAACACAGAAATACAAGGACACAGGAACACAGATATACAGAGATACAGGAACACAGGGACACAGAGATACAGAGTCACAGGGACACAGGAACACAGGAACACAGAGATACAGGAACACAGGAACACAGAGACACGGGATCACAGGAACACAGTGATACAGAGATACAGAGATACAGAGATACAGAGACACAGGAACACAGAGACACAGGAATACAGGGATACAGAGACACAGAGACACAGGGACACAGGAACACAGAAATACAAGGACACAGGAACACAGAGATACAGGGACACAGGAACACAGGGGCACAGGAACACAGGAACACAGAAATACAAGGACACAGGAACACAGATGTACAGAGATACAGGAACACAGGGACACAGAGATACAGAGACGCAGGGACACAGGAACACAGGAAAAAAGAGATACAGGGACACAGGAACACAGAGATACAGGGACACAGGAACACAGAGATACAGGGACACAGGAACACAGAGACACAGGAACACAGGGACACAGAGATACAGGGACACAGGAACACAGGAACACAGAGATACAGAGATACAGAGATACAGATTCACAGGGACACAGGAACACAGGAACACGGGGACACAGAGATACAGGAACAGAGGAACACAGAGACACAGGGACACAGGAACACAGGAACACAGGAACACAGAGATACAGGAGCACAGGAACACAGGGACACAGGAACACAGGATCACAGAGACACAGGAACACAGGAACACTGAGACACAGAGACACAGGGACACAGGAACACAGAGATACAGGAGCACAGGAACACAGGGACATAGCAACACAGAGATACAGAGATACAGGGACACAGGAACACAGAGATACAGAGATACAGGGACACAGGAACACAGGGACACAGGAACACAGATATACAGAGATACTGAGACACAGGGACACAGGAACACAGGGACACAGATATACAGAGAAACTGAGACACAGGGACACAGGAACACAGGGACACAGATATACAGATACACAGGAACACAGGGACACAGAGACACAGGAGCACAGGAACACAGAGATACAGAGATACAGGAACACAGGAACACAGGGACACAGGAACACAGAGATACAGAGATACAGGGATACAGGGACACAGGAACACAGGAATACAGGGACACAGGGACACAGGAACACAGGGACACAGGAACACAGGAACACAGGAACACAGAGATACAGGAACACAGAGATACAGGAACACAGAGATACAGAGACACAGGAACACAGGAACACAGAGACACAGAGACACAGGGACACAGGAACACAGATATAAAGAGATACAGAGATACAGAGTCACAGGGACACAGGAACACAGATATACAGAGATACAGGGACACAGGAACACAGGAACACAGAGATACAGGGACACAGAGACACAGAGACACAGGAACACAGGGACACAGAGATACAGGGACACAGGAACACAGGAACACAGATATAAAGAGATACAGAGATACAGAGTCACAGGAACACAGGGACATAGGAACACAGGAACACAGATATACAGAAACACAGAGATACAGGGACACAGGAACACAAGGACGCAGGGACACAGGTACACAGGTACACAGGAACACAGAGATACAGGAACACAGGGACACAGAGATACAGAGATACAGAGATACAGAGTCACAGGGACACAGGAACACAGGAACACAGAGATACAGGGACACAGGGACACAGGAACACAGATATACAGAGATACTGAGACACAGGGACACAGGAACACAGAGATACAGGGACACAGGGACACAGGAACACAGATATACAGAGATACTGAGACACAGGGACACAGGAACACAGGGACACAGAGAAACTGAGACACAGGGACACAGGGACACAGATACACAGAGACACAGGAACACTGGGACACAGAGACACAGGAACACAGAGATACAGAGATACAGGAACACAGGAACACAGGGACACAGGAACACAGAGATACAGGGATACAGGGACACAAGAACACAGGAACACAGGGACACAGGAACACAGGAACACAGGGACACAGCAACACAGATATACAGAGATACAGAGACACAGGGACACAGGAACACAGGGACACAGGGACACAGGAACACAGGGACACAGGAACACAGCAATACAGAGTCACAGGGACACAGGAACACAGGATCACAGAGATACAGGTATACAGGAACACAGGAACACAGAGATACAGAGAAACAGAGTCACAGGGACACAGGATCACAGAGATACAGGGACACAGGTACACAGGAACACAGGAACACAGAGATATAGAGACACAGGGACACAGGAACACAGGAACACAGGGATACAGAGATACAGAGTCACGGGGACACAGGAACACAGGAACACAGAGATACAGGTACAAATGTACACAGGAACACAGAGACACAGAGACACAGAGACACAAGGACACAGGGACAGCGGGACACAGAGACACAGGGACACATGAACACAGGGACACAGGGACACAGGAACACAGGGACACAGGAACACAGGGACACAGGGACACAGAGATATAGGGACACAGGTACACAGGAACACAGGAACACAGTGACACAGAGACACAGGGACACAGTGACACAGAGACACAGGGACACAGAGATACAGGGACACAGGAACACAGGAACACAGAGATACAGAGACACAGGGATACAGGGACACAGGAACACAGGGACACAGAGATACAGGGACACATGAACACAGGAACACAGGGACACAGGAACACAGAGATACAGAGACACAGGGCCACAGGAACACAGGGACACAGGGACACGTGAAAACAGGAACACAGGAACACAGCGATACAGGGACACAGGGACACAGGAACACAGAGATACAGAGATACAGAGTCACAGGGACACAGGAACACTGGAACACAGAGATACAGAGACACAGGGACACAGAGATACAGGGACACAGGAACACAGAGATACAGAGATAAAGGAACACAGGAACACAGGGACACAGGAACACAGAGATACAGAGATACAGGGATACAGGGACACAGGAACACAGGAATACAGGGACACAGGGACACAGGAACACAGGGACACAGGAACACAGGAATACAGGAACACAGAGACACAGGAACACAGGGACACAAGAACACAAGAACACAGAGACACAGGGACACATGAACACAGGAACACAGAGACACAGGGACACATGAACACAGGGACACAGGAACACAGAGATACAGAGATACAGGGACACAGGGACATAGAGACACAGGAACACAGGAACACAGGAACACAGGGACACAGGGACACAGAGATACAGGGAAACATGAACACAGGAACACAGAGACACAGGGACACAGAGACACAGGAACACAGGGACACAGGAATACAGGAACACAGGGACACTGGAACACAGGGACACAGGGACACAGAGACACAGAGACACAGGGACACAGGAACACAGGAACACAGATATACAGAGACACAGAGATACAGGGACACAGAGACACGAGGACACAGGAACACAGGAACACAGAGATACAGGAACACAGAGATACAGGAACACAGAGATACAGAGACACAGGAACACAGGAACACAGAGACACAGAGACACAGAGACACAGGGACACAGGAACACAGATATAAAGCGATACAGAGATACAGAGTCACAGGGACACAGGAACACAGATATACAGAGATACAGGGACACAGGAACACAGGAACACAGAGATACAGGGACACAGAGACACAGAGACACAGGAACACAGGGACACAGAGATACAGGGACACAGGAACACAGGAACACAGATATAAAGAGATACAGAGATACAGAGTCACAGGAACACAGGGACATAGGAACACAGGAACACAGATATACAGAAACACAGAGATACAGGGACACAGGGACACAGGAACACAAGGACGCAGGGACACAGGTACACAGGTACACAGGAACACAGAGATACAGGAACACAGGGACACAGAGATACAGAGATACAGAGATACAGAGTCACAGGGACACAGGAACACAGGAACACAGAGATACAGGGACACAGGAACACAGATATACAGAAATACTGAGACACAGGGACACAGGAACACAGAGATACAGGGACACAGGGACACAGGAACACAGATATACAGAGATACTGAGACACAGGGACACAGGAACACAGGGACACAGAGAAACTGAGACACAGGGACACAGGGACACAGATACACAGAGACACAGGAACACTGGGACACAGAGACACAGGAACACAGAGATACAGAGATACAGGAACACAGGAACACAGGGACACAGGAACACAGAGATACAGAGATACAGGGATACAGGGACACAAGAACACAGGAACACAGGGACACAGGAACACAGGAACACAGGGACACAGCAACACAGATATACAGAGATACAGAGACACAGGGACACAGGAACACAGGGACACAGGGACACAGGAACACAGATATACAGAGATACTGAGACACAGGGACACAGGAACACAGGGACACAGAGAAACTGAGACACAGGGACACAGGGACACAGATACACAGAGACACAGGAACACTGGGACACAGAGACACAGGAACACAGAGATACAGAGATACAGGAACACAGGAACACAGGGACACAGGAACACAGAGATACAGAGATACAGGGATACAGGGACACAAGAACACAGGAACACAGGGACACAGGAACACAGGAACACAGGGACACAGCAACACAGATATACAGAGATACAGAGACACAGGGACACAGGAACACAGGGACACAGGAACACAGCAATACAGAGTCACAGGGACACAGGAACACAGGATCACAGAGATACAGGTATACAGGAACACAGGAACACAGAGATACAGAGAAACAGAGTCACAGGGACACAGGATCACAGAAATACAGGGACACAGGTACACAGGAACACAGGAACACAGAGATATAGAGACACAGGGACACAGGAACACAGGAACACAGGGATACAGAGATACAGAGTCACAGGGACACAGGAACACAGGAACACAGAGATACAGGTACAAATGTACACAGGAACACAGAGACACAGAGACACAGAGACACAAGGACACAGGGACAGCGGGACACAGAGACACAGGGACACATGAACACAGGGACACAGGGACACAGGAACACAGGGACACAGGAACACAGGGATATAGGGACACAGGTACACAGGAACACAGGAACACAGTGACACAGAGACACAGGGACACAGTGACACAGAGACACAGGGACACAGAGATACAGGGACACAGGAACACAGGAACACAGAGATACAGAGACACAGGGATACAGGGACACAGGAACACAGGGACACAGAGATACAGGGACACATGAACACAGGAACACAGGGACACAGGAACACAGAGATACAGAGACACAGGGCCACAGGAACACAGGGACACAGGGACACGTGAAAACAGGAACACAGGAACACAGCGATACAGGGACACAGGGACACAGGAACACAGAGATACAGAGATACAGAGTCACAGGGACACAGGAACACTGGAACACAGAGATACAGAGACACAGGGACACAGGGACACAGAGATACAGGGACACAGGAACACAGGAACACAGAGATACAGAGACACAGGGACACAGGAACACAGAGATACAGGGACACAGGAACACAGGGACACAGGGACACAGGGACACAGGAACACAGGGACACAGGAACACAGAGATACAGAGATACAGGGATACAGGGACACAGGAACACAGGAATACAGGGACACAGGGACACAGGAACACAGGGACACAGGAACACAGGAATACAGGAACACAGAGACACAGGGACACAGGAACACAGGGACACAAGAACACAAGAACACAGAGACACAGGGACACATGAACACAGGAACACAGAGACACAGGGACACATGAACACAGGGACACAGGAACACAGAGATACAGAGATACAGGGACACAGGGACATAGAGACACAGGAACACAGGAACACAGGAACACAGGGACACAGGGACACAGAGATACAGGGAAACATGAACACAGGAACACAGAGACACAGGGACACAGAGACACAGGAACACAGGAATACAGGAACACAGGGACACAGGAACACAGGGACACAGGGACACAGAGACACAGAGACACAGGGACACAGGAACACAGGAACACAGATATACAGAGACACAGAGATACAGGGACACAGAGACACGAGGACACAGGAACACAGGAACACAGAGATACAGGAACACAGAGATACAGAGACACAGGAACACAGGAACACAGAGACACAGAGACACAGAGACACAGGGACACAGGAACACAGATATAAAGAGATACAGAGATACAGAGTCACAGGGACACAGGAACACAGATATACAGAGATACAGGGACACAGGAACACAGGAACACAGAGATACAGGGACACAGAGACACAGAGACACAGGAACACAGGGACACAGAGATACAGGGACACAGGAACACAGGAACACAGATATAAAGAGATACAGAGATACTGAGTCACAGGAACACAGGGACATAGGAACACAGGAACACAGATATACAGAAACACAGAGATACAGGGACACAGGGACACAGGAACACAAGGACGCAGGGACACAGGTACACAGGTACACAGGAACACAGAGATACAGGAACACAGGGACACAGAGATACAGAGATACAGAATCACAGGGACACAGGAACACAGGAACACAGAGATACAGGGACACAGGGACACAGGAACACAGATATACAGAGATACTGAGACACAGGGACACAGGAACACAGAGATACAGGGACACAGGGACACAGGAACACAGATATACAGAGATACTGAGACACAGGAACACAGGGACACAGAGAAACTGAGACACAGGGACACAGGGACACAGATACACAGAGACACAGGAACACTGGGACACAGAGACACAGGAACACAGAGATACAGAGATACAGGAACACAGGAACACAGGGACACAGGAACACAGAGATACAGAGATACAGGGATACAGGGACACAAGAACACAGGAACACAGGGACACAGGAACACAGGACCACAGGGACACAGCAACACAGATATACAGAGATACAGAGACACAGGGACACAGGAACACAGGGACACAGGGACACAGGAACACAGGGACACAGGAACACAGCAATACAGAGTCACAGGGACACAGGAACACAGGATCACAGAGATACAGGTATACAGGAACACAGGAACACAGAGATACAGAGAAACAGAGTCACAGGGACACAGGATCACAGAGATACAGGGACACAGGTACACAGGAACACAGGAACACAGAGATATAGAGACACAGGGACACAGGAACACAGGAACACAGGGATACAGAGATACAGAGTCACAGGGACACAGGAACACAGGAACACAGAGATACAGGTACAAATGTACACAGGAACACAGAGACACAGAGACACAGAGACACAAGGACACAGGGACAGCGGGACACAGAGACACAGGGACACATGAACACAGGGACACAGGGACACAGGAACACAGGGACACAGGAACACAGGGACACAGGGACACAGAGATATAGGGACACAGGTACACAGGAACACAGGAACACAGTGACACAGAGACACAGGGACACAGTGACACAGAGACACAGGGACACAGAGATACAGGGACACAGGAACACAGGAACACAGGGATACAGAGATACAGAGTCACAGGGACACAGGAACACAGGAACACAGAGATACAGGTACAAATGTACACAGGAACACAGAGACACAGAGACACAGAGACACAAGGACACAGGGACAGCGGGACACAGAGACACAGGGACACATGAACACAGGGACACAGGGACACAGGAACACAGGGACACAGGAACACAGGGACACAGGGACACAGAGATATAGGGACACAGGTACACAGGAACACAGGAACACAGTGACACAGAGACACAGGGACACAGTGACACAGAGACACAGGGACACAGTGACACAGAGACACAGGGACACAGAGATACAGGGACACAGGAACACAGGAACACAGAGATACAGAGACACAGGGATACAGGGACACAGGAACACAGGGACACAGAGATACAGGGACACATGAACACAGGAACACAGGGACACAGGAACACAGAGATACAGAGACACAGGGCCACAGGAACACAGGGACACAGGGACACGTGAAAACAGGAACACAGGAACACAGCGATACAGGGACACAGGGACACAGGAACACAGAGATATAGAGATACAGAGTCACAGGGACACAGGAACACTGGAACACAGAGATACAGAGACACAGGGACACAGGGACACAGAGATACAGGGACACAGGAACACAGAGATACAGAGATACAGGAACACAGGAACACAGGGACACAGGAACACAGAGATACAGAGATACAGGGATACAGGGACACAGGAACACAGGAATACAGGGACACAGGGACACAGGAACACAGGGACACAGGAACACAGGAATACAGGAACACAGAGACACAGGAACACAGGGACACAAGAACACAAGAACACAGAGACACAGGGACACATGAACACAGGAACACAGAGACACAGGGACACATGAACACAGGGACACAGGAACACAGAGATACAGAGATACAGGGACACAGGGACATAGAGACACAGGAACACAGGAACACAGGAACACAGGGACACAGGGACACAGAGATACAGGGAAACATGAACACAGGAACACAGAGACACAGGGACACAGAGACACAGGAACACAGGGACACAGGAATACAGGAACACAGGGACACAGGAACACAGGGACACAGGAACACAGCAATACAGAGTCACAGGGACACAGGAACACAGGAACACAGAGATACAGGAACACAGAGATACAGGAACACAGAGATACAGAGACACAGGAACACAGGAACACAGAGACACAGAGACACAGAGACACAGGGACACAGGAACACAGATATAAAGCGATACAGAGATACAGAGTCACAGGGACACAGGAACACAGATATACAGAGATACAGGGACACAGGAACACAGGAACACAGAGATACAGGGACACAGAGACACAGAGACACAGGAACACAGGGACACAGAGATACAGGGACACAGGAACACAGGAACACAGATATAAAGAGATACAGAGATACAGAGTCACAGGAACACAGGGACATAGGAACACAGGAACACAGATATACAGAAACACAGAGATACAGGGACACAGGGACACAGGAACACAAGGACGCAGGGACACAGGTACACAGGTACACAGGAACACAGAGATACAGGAACACAGGGACACAGAGATACAGAGATACAGAGATACAGAGTCACAGGGACACAGGAACACAGGAACACAGAGATACAGGGACACAGGGACACAGGAACACAGATATACAGAGATACTGAGACACAGGGACACAGGAACACAGAGATACAGGGACACAGGGACACAGGAACACAGATATACAGAGATACTGAGACACAGGGACACAGGAACACAGGGACACAGAGAAACTGAGACACAGGGACACAGGGACACAGATACACAGAGACACAGGAACACTGGGACACAGAGACACAGGAACACAGAGATACAGAGATACAGGAACACAGGAACACAGGGACACAGGAACACAGAGATACAGAGATACAGGGATACAGGGACACAAGAACACAGGAACACAGGGACACAGGAACACAGGAACACAGGGACACAGCAACACAGATATACAGAGATACAGAGACACAGGGACACAGGAACACAGGGACACAGGGACACAGGAACACAGATATACAGAGATACTGAGACACAGGGACACAGGAACACAGGGACACAGAGAAACTGAGACACAGGGACACAGGGACACAGATACACAGAGACACAGGAACACTGGGACACAGAGACACAGGAACACAGAGATACAGAGATACAGGAACACAGGAACACAGGGACACAGGAACACAGAGATACAGAGATACAGGGATACAGGGACACAAGAACACAGGAACACAGGGACACAGGAACACAGGAACACAGGGACACAGCAACACAGATATACAGAGATACAGAGACACAGGGACACAGGAACACAGGGACACAGGGACACAGGAACACAGGGACACAGGAACACAGCAATACAGAGTCACAGGGACACAGGAACACAGGATCACAGAGATACAGGTATACAGGAACACAGGAACACAGAGATACAGAGAAACAGAGTCACAGGGACACAGGATCACAGAAATACAGGGACACAGGTACACAGGAACACAGGAACACAGAGATATAGAGACACAGGGACACAGGAACACAGGAACACAGGGATACAGAGATACAGAGTCACAGGGACACAGGAACACAGGAACACAGAGATACAGGTACAAATGTACACAGGAGCACAGAGACACAGAGACACAGAGACACAAGGACACATGAACACAGGGACACAGGGACACAGGAACACAGGGACACAGGAACACAGGGATATAGGGACACAGGTACACAGGAACACAGGAACACAGTGACACAGAGACACAGGGACACAGAGACACAGGGACACAGAGATACAGGGACACAGGAACACAGGAACACAGAGATACAGAGACACAGGGATACAGGGACACAGGAACACAGGGACACAGAGATACAGGGACACATGAACACAGGAACACAGGGACACAGGAACACAGAGATACAGAGACACAGGGCCACAGGAACACAGGGACACAGGGACACGTGAAAACAGGAACACAGGAACACAGCGATACAGGGACACAGGGACACAGGAACACAGAGATACAGAGATACAGAGTCACAGGGACACAGGAACACTGGAACACAGAGATACAGAGACACAGGGACACAGGGACACAGAGATACAGGGACACAGGAACACAGGAACACAGAGATACAGAGACACAGGGACACAGGAACACAGAGATACAGGGACACAGGAACACAGGGACACAGGGACACAGGGACACAGGGACACAGGGACACAGAGACACAGGAACACAGGAACACAGAGATACAGAGATACAGGAACACAGGAACACAGGGACACAGGAACACAGAGATACAGAGATACAGGGATACAGGGACACAGGAACACAGGAATACAGGGACACAGGGACACAGGAACACAGGGACACAGGAACACAGGAATACAGGAACACAGAGACACAGGGACACAGGAACACAGGGACACAAGAACACAAGAACACAGAGACACAGGGACACATGAACACAGGAACACAGAGACACAGGGACACATGAACACAGGGACACAGGAACACAGAGATACAGAGATACAGGGACACAGGGACATAGAGACACAGGAACACAGGAACACAGGGACACAGGGACACAGAGATACAGGGAAACATGAACACAGGAACACAGAGACACAGGGACACAGAGACACAGGAACACAGGGACACAGGAATACAGGAACACAGGGACACAGGAACACAGGGACACAGGGACACAGAGACACAGAGACACAGGGACACAGGAACACAGGAACACAGATATACAGAGACACAGAGATACAGGGACACAGAGACACGAGGACACAGGAACACAGGAACACAGATATAAAGAGATACAGAGATACAGAGTCACAGGGACACAGGAACACAGATATACAGAGATACAGGGACACAGGAACACAGGAACACAGAGATACAGGGACACAGAGACACAGAGACACAGGAACACAGGGACACAGAGATACAGGGACACAGGAACACAGGAACACAGATATAAAGAGATACAGAGATACAGAGTCACAGGAACACAGGGACATAGGAACACAGGAACACAGATATACAGAAACACAGAGATACAGGGACACAGGGACACAGGAACACAAGGACGCAGGGACACAGGTACACAGGTACACAGGAACACAGAGATACAGGAACACAGGGACACAGAGATACAGAGATACAGAGATACAGAATCACAGGGACACAGGAACACAGGAACACAGAGATACAGGGACACAGGGACACAGGAACACAGATATACAGAGATACTGAGACACAGGGACACAGGAACACAGAGATACAGGGACACAGGGACACAGGAACACAGATATACAGAGATACTGAGACACAGGAACACAGGGACACAGAGAAACTGAGACACAGGGACACAGGGACACAGATACACAGAGACACAGGAACACTGGGACACAGAGACACAGGAACACAGAGATACAGAGATACAGGAACACAGGAACACAGAGACACAGGAACACAGAGATACAGAGATACAGGGATACAGGGACACAAGAACACAGGAACACAGGGACACAGGAACACAGGAACACAGGGACACAGCAACACAGATATACAGAGATACAGAGACACAGGGACACAGGAACACAGGGACACAGGGACACAGGAACACAGATATACAGAGATACTGAGACACAGGGACACAGGAACACAGGAACACAGGGACACAGGAACACAGGAACACAGGGACACAGCAACACAGATATACAGAGATACAGAGACACAGGGACACAGGAACACAGGGACACAGGGACACAGGAACACAGGGACACAGGAACACAGCAATACAGAGTCACAGGGACACAGGAACACAGGATCACAGAGATACAGGTATACAGGAACACAGGAACACAGAGATACAGAGAAACAGAGTCACAGGGACACAGGATCACAGAGATACAGGGACACAGGTACACAGGAACACAGGAACACAGAGATATAGAGACACAGGGACACAGGAACACAGGAACACAGGGATACAGAGATACAGAGTCACGGGGACACAGGAACACAGGAACACAGAGATACAGGTACAAATGTACACAGGAACACAGAGACACAGAGACACAGAGACACAAGGACACAGGGACAGCGGGACACAGAGACACAGGGACACATGAACACAGGGACACAGGGACACAGGAACACAGGGACACAGGAACACAGGGACACAGGGACACAGAGATATAGGGACACAGGTACACAGGAACACAGGAACACAGTGACACAGAGACACAGGGACACAGTGACACAGAGACACAGGGACACAGAGATACAGGGACACAGGAACACAGGAACACAGAGATACAGAGACACAGGGATACAGGGACACAGGAACACAGGGACACAGAGATACAGGGACACATGAACACAGGAACACAGGGACACAGGAACACAGAGATACAGAGACACAGGGCCACAGGAACACAGGGACACAGGGACACGTGAAAACAGGAACACAGGAACACAGCGATACAGGGACACAGGGACACAGGAACACAGAGATACAGAGATACAGAGTCACAGGGACACAGGAACACTGGAACACAGAGATACAGAGACACAGGGACACAGGGACACAGAGATACAGGGACACAGGAACACAGGAACACAGAGATACAGAGACACAGGAACACAGGGACACAGGAACACAGGAACACAGGAACACAGAGATACAGGGACACAGGAACACAGGGACACAGGGACACAGGGACACAGGAACACAGGAACACAGAGATACAGAGACACAGGAACACAGGGACACAGGAACACTGGAACACAGAGATACAGAGACACAGGGACACAGGGACACAGAGATACAGGGACACAGGAACACAGGAACACAGAGATACAGAGATACAGAGACACAGGAACACAGGGACACAGGAACACAGGAACACAGAGATACAGGGACACAGGAACACAGGGACACAGGGACACCGAAATACAGGGACACATGAACACAGGAACACAGAGATACAGGGACACAGGAACACAGGGACACAGGGACACAGAGATACAGTGACACATGAACAAAGGAACACAGAGATACAGGGACACAGGGACACAGGAACACAGGAACACAGAGACACAGGGACACAGGGACACAGAGATACAGGGACACAGGAACACAGGAACACAGAGATACAGAGACACAGGGACACAGGAACACAGAGATACAGGGACACAGGAACACAGGGACACAGGGACACAGGGACACAGAGACACAGGAACACAGGAACACAGAGATACAGAGATACAGGAACACAGGAACACAGGGACACAGGAACACAGAGATACAGAGATACAGGGATACAGGGACACAGGAACACAGGAATACAGGGACACAGGGACACAGGAACACAGGGACACAGGAACACAGGAATACAGGAACACAGAGACACAGGGACACAGGAACACAGGGACACAAGAACACAAGAACACAGAGACACAGGGACACATGAACACAGGAACACAGAGACACAGGGACACATGAACACAGGGACACAGGAACACAGAGATACAGAGATACAGGGACACAGGGACATAGAGACACAGGAACACAGGAACACAGGAACACAGGGACACAGGGACACAGAGATACAGGGAAACATGAACACAGGAACACAGAGACACAGGGACACAGAGACACAGGAACACAGGGACACAGGAATACAGGAACACAGGGACACAGGAACACAGGGACACAGGGACACAGAGACACAGAGACACAGGGACACAGGAACACAGGAACACAGATATACAGAGACACAGAGATACAGGGACACAGAGACACGAGGACACAGGAACACAGGAACACAGATATAAAGAGATACAGAGATACAGAGTCACAGGGACACAGGAACACAGATATACAGAGATACAGGGACACAGGAACACAGGAACACAGAGATACAGGGACACAGAGACACAGAGACACAGGAACACAGGGACACAGAGATACAGGGACACAGGAACACAGGAACACAGATATAAAGAGATACAGAGATACAGAGTCACAGGAACACAGGGACATAGGAACACAGGAACACAGATATACAGAAACACAGAGATACAGGGACACAGGGACACAGGAACACAAGGACGCAGGGACACAGGTACACAGGTACACAGGAACACAGAGATACAGGAACACAGGGACACAGAGATACAGAGATACAGAGATACAGAATCACAGGGACACAGGAACACAGGAACACAGAGATACAGGGACACAGGGACACAGGAACACAGATATACAGAGATACTGAGACACAGGGACACAGGAACACAGAGATACAGGGACACAGGGACACAGGAACACAGATATACAGAGATACTGAGACACAGGAACACAGGGACACAGAGAAACTGAGACACAGGGACACAGGGACACAGATACACAGAGACACAGGAACACTGGGACACAGAGACACAGGAACACAGAGATACAGAGATACAGGAACACAGGAACACAGGGACACAGGAACACAGAGATACAGAGATACAGGGATACAGGGACACAAGAACACAGGAACACAGGGACACAGGAACACAGGAACACAGGGACACAGCAACACAGATATACAGAGATACAGAGACACAGGGACACAGGAACACAGGGACACAGGGACACAGGAACACAGATATACAGAGATACTGAGACACAGGGACACAGGAACACAGGAACACAGGGACACAGGAACACAGGAACACAGGGACACAGCAACACAGATATACAGAGATACAGAGACACAGGGACACAGGAACACAGGGACACAGGGACACAGGAACACAGGGACACAGGAACACAGCAATACAGAGTCACAGGGACACAGGAACACAGGATCACAGAGATACAGGTATACAGGAACACAGGAACACAGAGATACAGAGAAACAGAGTCACAGGGACACAGGATCACAGAGATACAGGGACACAGGTACACAGGAACACAGGAACACAGAGATATAGAGACACAGGGACACAGGAACACAGGAACACAGGGATACAGAGATACAGAGTCACAGGGACACAGGAACACAGGAACACAGAGATACAGGTACAAATGTACACAGGAACACAGAGACACAGAGACACAGAGACACAAGGACACAGGGACAGCGGGACACAGAGACACAGGGACACATGAACACAGGGACACAGGGACACAGGAACACAGGGACACAGGAACACAGGGACACAGGGACACAGAGATATAGGGACACAGGTACACAGGAACACAGGAACACAGTGACACAGAGACACAGGGACACAGTGACACAGAGACACAGGGACACAGAGATACAGGGACACAGGAACACAGGAACACAGAGATACAGAGACACAGGGATACAGGGACACAGGAACACAGGGACACAGAGATACAGGGACACATGAACACAGGAACACAGGGACACAGGAACACAGAGATACAGAGACACAGGGCCACAGGAACACAGGGACACAGGGACACGTGAAAACAGGAACACAGGAACACAGCGATACAGGGACACAGGGACACAGGAACACAGAGATACAGAGATACAGAGTCACAGGGACACAGGAACACTGGAACACAGAGATACAGAGACACAGGGACACAGGGACACAGAGATACAGGGACACAGGAACACAGGAACACAGAGATACAGAGACACAGGAACACAGGGACACAGGAACACAGGAACACAGGAACACAGAGATACAGGGACACAGGAACACAGGGACACAGGGACACAGGGACACAGGAACACAGGAACACAGAGATACAGAGACACAGGAACACAGGGACACAGGAACACTGGAACACAGAGATACAGAGACACAGGGACACAGGGACACAGAGATACAGGGACACAGGAACACAGGAACACAGAGATACAGAGATACAGAGACACAGGAACACAGGGACACAGGAACACAGGAACACAGAGATACAGGGACACAGGAACACAGGGACACAGGGACACCGAGATACAGGGACACATGAACACAGGAACACAGAGATACAGGGACACAGGAACACAGGGACACAGGGACACAGAGATACAGTGACACATGAACAAAGGAACACAGAGATACAGGGACACAGGGACACAGGAACACAGGAACACAGAGATACAGAGATACAGAGACACAGGGACACAGGGACACAGGAACACAGGAACACAGAGATACAGGGACACAGGAACACAGGGACACAGGGACACAGAGATACAGGGACACATGAACACAGGAACACAGAGATGCAGGGACACAGGAACACAGGGACACAGGGACACAGAGATACAGGGACACATGAACAAAGGAACACAGAGATACAGGGACACAGGGACACAGGAACACATAGATACAAAGATACAGAGACACAGGGACACGGGAACACAGGGATACAGGGACACGGGGACACATGAACGCAGGAAAACAGGAACACAGTGATACAGGGACACAGGAACACAGGAACACAGAGATTCAGAGATACAGAGATACAGAGCTGGAGAGATACAGGGACATAGAGACACAGGAACACAGGAACACAGAGACACAGAGACGCAGGGACACAGAGATACAGGGACACAGGGACACAGGAACACATAGATACAGAGATACAGGGACACAGGAACACAGAGACACATGAACACAGGAACACAGGAACACAGCGATACAGGGACACAGGGACACAGGAACACAGGAACACAGAGATACAGAGATACGGAGCTGCAGAGATACAGGGACATAGAGACACAGGAACACAGGAACACAGAGACACAGAGACACAGGGACACAGAGATACAGGGACACAGGGACACAGGGACACATGAACACAGGAACACAGAGACACAGGGACACAGGAACACAGGGACACAAGAACACAGGAACACAGAGACACAAGGACACATGAACACAGGGACACAGGAACACAGGGACACAGGAACACAGAGATACAGATATACAGGGACACAGGGACATAGAGACACAGGAACACACGAACACAGGGACACAGAGATACAGGGAAACATGAACACAGGAACACAGAGACACAGGGACACAGGAACACAGGGACACAGGGACACAGGGACACAGAGACACAGGAACACAGGGACAGAGGAATACAGGAACACTGGGACACAGGAACACAGGGACACAGGGACACAGAGACACAGAGACACAGGGACACAGGAACACAGAGATGCAGAGAAACAGGGACACAGGAACACAGGAACACAGAGATACAGAGATACAGGGATACAGGGACACAGGAACACAGGAACACAGGGACACAGGAACACAGGGACACAGGGACACAGGAACACAGGGACACAGGAACACAGGAATACAGAGATACAGAGTCACAGGGACACAGGACACAGGATCATAGAGATACAGGTATACAGGAACACAGGAACACAGAGATACAGAGAAACAGAGTCACAGGGACACAGGATCACAGAGATACAGGGACACAGGTACACAGGAACACAGGAACACAGAGATATAGAGACACAGGGACACAGGAACACAGGAACACAGGGATACAGAGATACAGAGTCACAGGGACACAGGAACACAGAAATACAAGGACACAGGAACACAGAGATACAGGGACACAGGAACACAGGGACACAGGAACACAGGAACACAGAAATACAAGGACACAGGAACACAGATGTACAGAGATACAGGAACACAGGGACACAGAGATACAGAGACGCAGGGACACAGGAACACAGGAAAAAAGAGATACAGGGACACAGGAACACAGAGATACAGGGACACAGGAACACAGAGATACAGGGACACAGGAACACAGAGACACAGGAACACAGGGACACAGAGATACAGGGACACAGGAACACAGGAACACAGAGATACAGAGATACAGAGATACAGATTCACAGGGACACAGGAACACAGGAACACGGGGACACAGAGATACAGGAACAGAGGAACACAGAGACACAGGGACACAGGAACACAGGAACACAGGAACACAGAGATACAGGAGCACAGGAACACAGGGACACAGGAACACAGGATCACAGAGACACAGGAACACAGGAACACTGAGACACAGAGACACAGGGACACAGGAACACAGAGATACAGGAGCACAGGAACACAGGGACATAGCAACACAGAGATACAGAGATACAGGGACACAGGAACACAGAGATACAGAGATACAGGGACACAGGAACACAGGGACACAGGAACACAGATATACAGAGATACTGAGACACAGGGACACAGGAACACAGGGACACAGATATACAGAGAAACTGAGACACAGGGACACAGGAACACAGGGACACAGATATACAGATACACAGGAACACAGGGACACAGAGACACAGGAGCACAGGAACACAGAGATACAGAGATACAGGAACACAGGAACACAGGGACACAGGAACACAGAGATACAGAGATACAGGGATACAGGGACACAGGAACACAGGAATACAGGGACACAGGGACACAGGAACACAGGAACACAGGAACACAGGAACACAGGGACACAGGAACACAGGAACACAGGAACACAGAGATACAGGAACACAGAGATACAGGAACACAGAGATACAGAGACACAGGAACACAGGAACACAGAGACACAGAGACACAGGGACACAGGAACACAGATATAAAGAGATACAGAGATACAGAGTCACAGGGACACAGGAACACAGATATACAGAGATACAGGGACACAGGAACACAGGAACACAGAGATACAGGGACACAGAGACACAGAGACACAGATATAAAGAGATACAGAGATACAGAGTCACAGGAACACAGGGACATAGGAACACAGGAACACAGATATACAGAAACACAGAGATACAGGGACACAGGGACACAGGAACACAAGGACGCAGGGACACAGGTACACAGGTACACAGGAACACAGAGATACAGGAACACAGGGACACAGAGATACAGAGATACAGAGATACAGAGTCACAGGGACACAGGAACACAGGAACACAGAGATACAGGGACACAGGGACACAGGAACACAGATATACAGAGATACTGAGACACAGGGACACAGGAACACAGAGATACAGGGACACAGGGACACAGGAACACAGATATACAGAGATACTGAGACACAGGGACACAGGAACACAGGGACACAGAGAAACTGAGACACAGGGACACAGGGACACAGATACACAGAGACACAGGAACACTGGGACACAGAGACACAGGAACACAGAGATACAGAGATACAGGAACACAGGAACACAGGGACACAGGAACACAGAGATACAGAGATACAGGGATACAGGGACACAAGAACACAGGAACACAGGGACACAGGAACACAGGAACACAGGGACACAGCAACACAGATATACAGAGATACAGAGACACAGGGACACAGGAACACAGGGACACAGGGACACAGGAACACAGGGACACAGGAACACAGCAATACAGAGTCACAGGGACACAGGAACACAGGATCACAGAGATACAGGTATACAGGAACACAGGAACACAGAGATACAGAGAAACAGAGTCACAGGGACACAGGATCACAGAGATACAGGGACACAGGTACACAGGAACACAGGAACACAGAGATATAGAGACACAGGGACACAGGAACACAGGAACACAGGGATACAGAGATACAGAGTCACAGGGACACAGGAACACAGGAACACAGAGATACAGGTACAAATGTACACAGGAACACAGAGACACAGAGACACAGAGACACAAGGACACAGGGACAGCGGGACACAGAGACACAGGGACACATGAACACAGGGACACAGGGACACAGGAACACAGGGACACAGGAACACAGGGACACAGGGACACAGAGATATAGGGACACAGGTACACAGGAACACAGGAACACAGTGACACAGAGACACAGGGACACAGTGACACAGAGACACAGGGACACAGTGACACAGAGACACAGGGACACAGAGATACAGGGACACAGGAACACAGGAACACAGAGATACAGAGACACAGGGATACAGGGACACAGGAACACAGGGACACAGAGATACAGGGACACATGAACACAGGAACACAGGGACACAGGAACACAGAGATACAGAGACACAGGGCCACAGGAACACAGGGACACAGGGACACGTGAAAACAGGAACACAGGAACACAGCGATACAGGGACACAGGGACACAGGAACACAGAGATACAGAGATACAGGGATACAGGGACACAGGAACACAGGAATACAGGGACACAGGGACACAGGAACACAGGGACACAGGAACACAGGAATACAGGAACACAGAGACACAGGAACACAGGGACACAAGAACACAAGAACACAGAGACACAGGGACACATGAACACAGGAACACAGAGACACAGGGACACATGAACACAGGGACACAGGAACACAGAGATACAGAGATACAGGGACACAGGGACATAGAGACACAGGAACACAGGAACACAGGAACACAGGGACACAGGGACACAGAGATACAGGGAAACATGAACACAGGAACACAGAGACACAGGGACACAGAGACACAGGAACACAGGGACACAGGAATACAGGAACACAGGGACACAGGAACACAGGGACACAGGGACACAGAGACACAGAGACACAGGGACACAGGAACACAGGAACACAGATATACAGAGACACAGAGATACAGGGACACAGAGACACGAGGACTCAGGAACACAGGAACACAGAGATACAGGAACACAGAGATACAGGAACACAGAGATACAGAGACACAGGAACACAGGAACACAGAGACACAGAGACACAGAGACACAGGGACACAGGAACACAGATATAAAGCGATACAGAGATACAGAGTCACAGGGACACAGGAACACAGATATACAGAGATACAGGGACACAGGAACACAGGAACACAGAGATACAGGGACACAGAGACACAGAGACACAGGAACACAGGGACACAGAGATACAGGGACACAGGAACACAGGAACACAGATATAAAGAGATACAGAGATACAGAGTCACAGGAACACAGGGACATAGGAACACAGGAACACAGATATACAGAAACACAGAGATACAGGGACACAGGGACACAGGAACACAAGGACGCAGGGACACAGGTACACAGGTACACAGGAACACAGAGATACAGGAACACAGAGATACAGAGATACAGAGATACAGAGATACAGAGATACAGAGTCACAGGGACACAGGAACACAGGAACACAGAGATACAGGGACACAGGGACACAGGAACACAGATATACAGAGATACTGAGACACAGGGACACAGGAACACAGAGATACAGGGACACAGGGACACAGATATACAGAGATACTGAGACACAGGGACACAGGAACACAGGGACACAGAGAAACTGAGACATAGGGACACAGGGACACAGATACACAGAGACACAGGAACACTGGGACACAGAGACACAGGAACACAGAGATACAGAGATACAGGAACACAGGAACACAGGGACACAGGAACACAGAGATACAGAGATACAGGGATACAGGGACACAAGAACACAGGAACACAGGGACACAGGAACACAGGAACACAGGGACACAGCAACACAGATATACAGAGATACAGAGACACAGGGACACAGGAACACAGGGACACAGGGACACAGGAACACAGATATACAGAGATACTGAGACACAGGGACACAGGAACACAGGGACACAGAGAAACTGAGACACAGGGACACAGGGACACAGATACACAGAGACACAGGAACACTGGGACACAGAGACACAGGAACACAGAGATACAGAGATACAGGAACACAGGAACACAGGGACACAGGAACACAGAGATACAGAGATACAGGGATACAGGGACACAAGAACACAGGAACACAGGGACACAGGAACACAGGAACACAGGGACACAGCAACACAGATATACAGAGATACAGAGACACAGGGACACAGGAACACAGGGACACAGGAACACAGGGACACAGGAACACAGCAATACAGAGTCACAGGGACACAGGAACACAGGATCACAGAGATACAGGTATACAGGAACACAGGAACACAGAGATACAGAGAAACAGAGTCACAGGGACACAGGATCACAGAAATACAGGGACACAGGTACGCAGGAACACAGGAACACAGAGATATAGAGACACAGGGACACAGGAACACAGGAACACAGGGATACAGAGATACAGAGTCACAGGGACACAGGAACACAGGAACACAGAGATACAGGTACAAATGTACACAGGAACACAGAGACACAGAGACACAGAGACACAAGGACACAGGGACAGCGGGACACAGAGACACAGGGACACATGAACACAGGGACACAGGGACACAGGAACACAGGGACACAGGAACACAGGGATATAGGGACACAGGTACACAGGAACACAGGAACACAGTGACACAGAGACACAGGGACACAGTGACACAGAGACACAGGGACACAGAGATACAGGGACACAGGAACACAGGAACACAGAGATACAGAGACACAGGGATACAGGGACACAGGAACACAGGGACACAGAGATACAGGGACACATGAACACAGGAACACAGGGACACAGGAACACAGAGATACAGAGACACAGGGCCACAGGAACACAGGGACACAGGGACACGTGAAAACAGGAACACAGGAACACAGCGATACAGGGACACAGGGACACAGGAACACAGAGATACAGAGATACAGAGTCACAGGGACACAGGAACACTGGAACACAGAGATACAGAGACACAGGGACACAGGGACACAGAGATACAGGGACACAGGAACACAGGAACACAGAGATACAGAGACACAGGGACACAGGAACACAGAGATACAGGGACACAGGAACACAGGGACACAGGGACACAGGGACACAGAGACACAGGAACACAGGAACACAGAGATACAGAGATACAGGAACACAGGAACACAGGGACACAGGAACACAGAGATACAGAGATACAGGGATACAGGGACACAGGAACACAGGAATACAGGGACACGGGGACACAGGAACACAGGGACACAGGAACACAGGAATACAGGAACACAGAGACACAGGGACACAGGAACACAGGGACACAAGAACACAAGAACACAGAGACACAGGGACACATGAACACAGGAACACAGAGACACAGGGACACATGAACACAGGGACACAGGAACACAGAGATACAGAGATACAGGGACACAGGGACATAGAGACACAGGAACACAGGAACACAGGAACACAGGGACACAGAGATACAGGGAAACATGAACACAGGAACACAGAGACACAGGGACACAGAGACACAGGAACACAGGGACACAGGAATACAGGAACACAGGGACACAGGAACACAGGGACACAGGGACACAGAGACACAGAGACACAGGGACACAGGAACACAGGAACACAGATATACAGAGACACAGAGATACAGGGACACAGAGACACGAGGACACAGGAACACAGGAACACAGAGATACAGGAACACAGAGATACAGAGACACAGGAACACAGGAACACAGAGACACAGAGACACAGGGACACAGGAACACAGATATAAAGAGATACAGAGATACAGAGTCACAGGGACACAGGAACACAGATATACAGAGATACAGGGACACAGGAACACAGGAACACAGAGATACAGGGACACAGAGACACAGAGACACAGGAACACAGGGACACAGAGATACAGGGACACAGGAACACAGGAACACAGATATAAAGAGATACAGAGATACAGAGTCACAGGAACACAGGGACATAGGAACACAGGAACACAGATATACAGAAACACAGAGATACAGGGACACAGGGACACAGGAATACAAGGACGCAGGGACACAGGTACACAGGTACACAGGAACACAGAGATACAGGAACACAGGGACACAGAGATACAGAGATACAGAGATACAGAATCACAGGGACACAGGAACACAGGAACACAGAGATACAGGGACACAGGGACACAGGAACACAGATATACAGAGATACTGAGACACAGGGACACAGGAACACAGAGATACAGGGACACAGGGACACAGGAACACAGATATACAGAGATACTGAGACACAGGAACACAGGGACACAGAGAAACTGAGACACAGGGACACAGGGACACAGATACACAGAGACACAGGAACACTGGGACACAGAGACACAGGAACACAGAGATACAGAGATACAGGAACACAGGAACACAGGGACACAGGGACACAGGAACACAGATATACAGAGATACTGAGACACAGGGGCACAGGAACACAGGAACACAGGGACACAGGAACACAGGAACACAGGGACACAGCAACACAGATATACAGAGATACAGAGACACAGGGACACAGGAACACAGGGACACAGGGACACAGGAACACAGGGACACAGGAACACAGCAATACAGAGTCACAGGGACACAGGAACACAGGATCACAGAGATACAGGTATACAGGAACACAGGAACACAGAGATACAGAGAAACAGAGTCACAGGGACACAGGATCACAGAGATACACGGACACAGGTACACAGGAACACAGGAACACAGAGATATAGAGACACAGGGACACAGGAACACAGGAACACAGGGATACAGAGATACAGAGTCACAGGGACACAGGAACACAGAGATACAGGTACAAATGTACACAGGAACACAGAGACACAGAGACACAGAGACACAAGGACACAGGGACAGCGGGACACAGAGACACAGGGACACATGAACACAGGGACACAGGGACACAGGAACACAGGGACACAGGAACACAGGGACACAGGGACACAGAGATATAGGGACACAGGTACACAGGAACACAGGAACACAGTGACACAGAGACACAGGGACACAGTGACACAGAGACACAGGGACACAGAGATACAGGGACACAGGAACACAGGAACACAGAGATACAGAGACACAGGGATACAGGGACACAGGAACACAGGGACACAGAGATACAGGGACACATGAACACAGGAACACAGGGACACAGGAACACAGAGATACAGAGACACAGGGCCACAGGAACACAGGGACACAGGGACACGTGAAAACAGGAACACAGGAACACAGCGATACAGGGACACAGGGACACAGGAACACAGAGATACAGAGATACAGAGTCACAGGGACACAGGAACACTGGAACACAGAGATACAGAGACACAGGGACACAGGGACACAGAGATACAGGGACACAGGAACACAGGAACACAGAGATACAGAGACACAGGAACACAGGGACACAGGAACACAGGAACACAGGAACACAGAGATACAGGGACACAGGAACACAGGGACACAGGGACACAGGGACACAGGAACACAGGAACACAGAGATACAGAGACACAGGAACACAGGGACACAGGAACACTGGAACACAGAGATACAGAGACACAGGGACACAGGGACACAGAGATACAGGGACACAGGAACACAGGAACACAGAGATACAGAGATACAGAGACACAGGAACACAGGGACACAGGAACACAGGAACACAGAGATACAGGGACACAGGAACACAGGGACACAGGGACACCGAGATACAGGGACACATGAACACAGGAACACAGAGATACAGGGACACAGGAACACAGGGACACAGGGACACAGAGATACAGTGACACATGAACAAAGGAACACAGAGATACAGGGACACAGGGACACAGGAACACAGGAACACAGAGATACAGAGATACAGAGACACAGGGACACAGGGACACAGGAACACAGGAACACAGAGATACAGGGACACAGGAACACAGGGACACAGGGACACCGAGATACAGGGACACATGAACACAGGAACACAGAGATACAGGGACACAGGAACACAGGGACACAGGGACACAGAGATACAGTGACACATGAACAAAGGAACACAGAGATACAGGGACACAGGGACACAGGAACACAGGAACACAGAGATACAGAGATACAGAGACACAGGGACACAGGGACACAGGAACACAGGAACACAGAGATACAGGGACACAGGAACACAGGGACACAGGGACACAGAGATACAGGGACACATGAACACAGGAACACAGAGATGCAGGGACACAGGAACACAGGGACACAGGGACACAGAGATACAGGGACACATGAACAAAGGAACACAGAGATACAGGGACACAGGGACACAGGAACACATAGATACAAAGATACAGAGACACAGGGACACGGGAACACAGGGATACAGGGACACGGGGACACATGAACGCAGGAAAACAGGAACACAGCGATACAGGGACACAGGAACACAGGAACACAGAGATTCAGAGATACAGAGATACAGAGCTGGAGAGATACAGGGACATAGAGACACAGGAACACAGGAACACAGAGACACAGAGACGCAGGGACACAGAGATACAGGGACACAGGGACACAGGAACACATAGATACAGAGATACAGGGACACAGGAACACAGAGACACATGAACACAGGAACACAGGAACACAGCGATACAGGGACACAGGGACACAGGAACACAGGAACACAGAGATACAGAGATACGGAGCTGCAGAGATACAGGGACATAGAGACACAGGAACACAGGAACACAGAGACACAGAGACACAGGGACACAGAGATACAGGGACACAGGGACACAGGGACACATGAACACAGGAACACAGAGACACAGGGACACAGGAACACAGGGACACAAGAACACAGGAACACAGAGACACAGGGACACATGAACACAGGAACACAGAGACACAAGGACACATGAACACAGGGACACAGGAACACAGGGACACAGGAACACAGAGATACAGATATACAGGGACACAGGGACATAGAGACACAGGAACACACGAACACAGGGACACAGAGATACAGGGAAACATGAACACAGGAACACAGAGACACAGGGACACAGGAACACAGGGACACAGGGACACAGGGACACAGGGACACAGAGACACAGGAACACAGGGACAGAGGAATACAGGAACACTGGGACACAGGAACACAGGGACACAGGGACACAGAGACACAGAGACACAGGGACACAGGAACACAGAGATGCAGAGAAACAGGGACACAGGAACACAGGAACACAGAGATACAGAGATACAGGGATACAGGGACACAGGAACACAGGAACACAGGGACACAGGAACACAGGGACACAGGGACACAGGAACACAGGGACACAGGAACACAGGAATACAGAGATACAGAGTCACAGGGACACAGGACACAGGATCATAGAGATACAGGTATACAGGAACACAGGAACACAGAGATACAGAGAAACAGAGTCACAGGGACACAGGATCACAGAGATACAGGGACACAGGTACACAGGAACACAGGAACACAGAGATATAGAGACACAGGGACACAGGAACACAGGAACACAGGGATACAGAGATACAGAGTCACAGGGACACAGGAACACAGGAACACAGGAACACAGAGATACAGGGACACGGGTACAAAGGTACACAGGAACACAGAGACACAGAGACACAGAGACACAGGGACACAGGGACAGCGGGACACAGAGACACAGGGACACATGAACACAGGAACACAGAAAGACAGGGACACAGGAACACAGGGACACAGGAACACAGGGACACAGGGACACAGAGATACAGGGACACAGGAACACAGAACACAGGGACACAGTGACACAGAGACACAGGGACACAGTGACACAGAGACACAGGGACACAGAGATACAGGGACACAGGAACACAGGAACACAGAGATACAGAGACACAGGGATACAGGGACACAGGAACACAGGGACACAGAGATACAGGGACACATGAACACAGGAACACAGGGACACAGGAACACAGATATACAGAGATTCAGAGACACAAGGCCTCAGGAACACAGGGACACAGGGACACGTGAAAACAGGAACACAGGAACACAGCGATACAGGGACACAGGGACACAGGAACACAGAGATACAGAGTCACAGGGACACAGGAACACTGGAACACAGAGATACAGAGACACAGGGACACAGGGACACAGAGATACAGGGACACAGGAATACAGGAACACAGAGATACAGAGATACAGAGACACAGGAACACAGAGATACAGAGACACAGAGACACAGGGACACAGGAACACAGGAACACAGAGATACAGGGGCACAGGGACACAGGAACACAGGAACACAGAGATATAGAGACACAGGGACACAGGAACACAGGAACACAGGGATACAGAGATACAGAGTCACAGGGACACATGAACACAGGAACACAGAGATACAGGGACACAGGTACAAAGGTACACAGGAACACAGAGACACAGAGACACAGGGACACAGGGACAGCGGGACACAGAGACACAGGGACACATGAACACAGGAACACAGAAAGACAGGGACACAGGAACACAGGGACACAGGAACACAGGGACACAGGGACACAGAGATACAGGGACACAGGAACACAGAACACAGGGACACAGTGACACAGAGACACAGGGACACAGTGACACAGAGACACAGGGACACAGAGATACAGGGACACAGGAACACAGGAACACAGGGATACAGAGACACAGGGATACAGGGACACAGGAACACAGGGACACAGAGATACAGGGACACATGAACACAGGAACACAGCGATACAGGGACACAGGAACACAGGAACACAGAGATTCAGAGATACAGAGATACAGAGCTGCAGAGATACAGGGACAGAGAGACACAGGAACACAGGAACACAGAGACACAGAGACACAGGGACACAGAGATACAGGGACACAGGGACACAGGGACACATGAACACAGGAACACAGAGACACAGGGACACAGGAACACAGGGACACAAGAACACAGGAACGCAGAGACACAAGGACACATGAACACAGGAACACAGAGACACAGGGACACAGGAACACAGAGACACAGGAACACAGGAACACAGAGACACAGGGACACAGAAACACTGGAACACAGAGATACAGAGACACAGGAACACAGGAACACAGAGACACAGGAACACAGGAACACAGAGACACAGGGACACAGGAACACAGAGACACAGAGACACAGGGACACAGGAACACAGGGACACAGGAACACAGGAACACAGGAACACAGAGATACAGAGACACAGGGACACAGGAACACAGGAACACAGATATAGAGACACAGGGACACAGGAACACAGGGATACAGAGTCACAGGGACACAGGAACACAGGAACACAGGGATACAGGAACACAGGTACACACGAACACAGGAACACAGAGACACGGGATCACAGGAACACAGAGATACAGAGACACAGAGACACAGGAACACCAGGACACAGAGACACAGGAACACAGGGACACAGCGATACAGAGTCACAGGGACACAGGGACACAGGGACACAGGAACACAGGGACACAGAGACACAGGAACACAGGAACACAGATATTCAGAGACACAGGAACCCAGAGATACAGGAACACAGGAACACAGGAACACAGGAACACAGAGATACAGGGACACAGGGACACAGGAACACAGGAACACAGAGACACGGGATCACAGGAACACAGAGATACAGAGATACAGAGACACAGAGACACAGGAACACAGAGACACAGAGACACAGGAACACAGGGACACAGAGTTGCAGAGTCACAGGGACACAGGGACACAGGGACACAGGAACACAGGGACACAGAGATACAGGGACACAGGGACACAGGGACACAGGAACACAGGGACACAGAGACACAGGAACACAGGAACACAGATATTCAGAGACACAGGAACCCAGAGATACAGGAACACTGGAACACAGAGATACAGGGACACAGGAACACAGGAACACAGGAACATAGGAACACTGAGATACAGGGACACAGGAACACAGGGACAAACGAACACAGGGACACAGGAACACAGAAATACAGAGATACAGAGACACAGGAACACAGGAACACAGAGATACAGAGATACAGAGTCACAGGGACACAGAGACACAGGGACACAGGAACACAGGGACACAGGAACACAGGGACACAGGAGCACAGGAACACAGAGACACAGAGACACAGGGACACAGGGGCACAGAGATACAGGGACACAGGGACACATGAACACAGGAACACAGGGACACAGGAACACAGGGACACAGGAACACAGGAACACAGAGATACAGGGACACAGGAACACAGGAACACAGAGATACACAGAGATACAGGGACACGGGTACAAAGGTACACAGGAACACAGAGACACAGAGACACAGAGACACAGGGACACAGGGACAGCGGGACACAGAGACACAGGGACACATGAACACAGGAACACAGAAAGACAGGGACACAGGAACACAGGGACACAGGAACACAGGGACACAGGGACACAGAGATACAGGGACACAGGAACACAGAACACAGGGACACAGTGACACAGAGACACAGGGACACAGTGACACAGAGACACAGGGACACAGAGATACAGGGACACAGGAACACAGGAACACAGAGATACAGAGACACAGGGATACAGGGACACAGGAACACAGGGACACAGAGATACAGGGACACATGAACACAGGAACACAGGGACACAGGAACACAGATATACAGAGATTCAGAGACACAGGGCCTCAGGAACACAGGGACACAGGGACACGTGAAAACAGGAACACAGGAACACAGCGATACAGGGACACAGGGACACAGGAACACAGAGATACAGAGTCACAGGGACACAGGAACACTGGAACACAGAGATACAGAGACACAGGGACACAGGGACACAGAGATACAGGGACACAGGAATACAGGAACACAGAGATACAGAGATACAGAGACACAGGAACACAGAGATACAGAGATACAGAGACACAGGGACACAGGAACACAGGAACACAGAGATATAGGGGCACAGGGACACAGGAACACAGGAACACAGAGATATAGAGACACAGGGACACAGGAACACAGGAACACAGGGATACAGAGATACAGAGTCACAGGGACACATGAACACAGGAACACAGAGATACAGGGACACAGGTACAAAGGTACACAGGAACACAGAGACACAGAGACACAGAGACACAGGGACACAGGGACAGCGGGACACAGGAACACAGGGACACAGGAGCACAGGAACACAGAGACACAGAGACACAGGGACACAGGGGCACAGAGATACAGGGACACAGGGACACATGAACACAGGAACACAGGGACACAGGAACACAGGGACACAGGAACACAGGAACACAGAGATACAGGGACACAGGAACACAGGGACACAGGAACACAGAGATACAGAGATACAGGGACACAGGAACACAGGAACACAGAGATACAGAGCTACAGAGTCACAGGGACACAGGAACACAGGAACACAGAGACACAGAGACACAGGGACACAGGAACTCAGGAACACAGGAACACAGAGATACAGGAAGACAGGAATACAGGAACACAGGGATACACGGACACAGGTACACAGGAACACAGGAACACAGAGATACAGAGATACAGGAACACAGAGATACAGAGTCACAGGGACACAGGAACACAGGGACACAAGAACACAGAGATACAGGAACACAGGGACACAGGAACACAGGGACACAGGAACACAGAGATACAGAGATACAGAGACACAGAGACACAGGAATACAGGAACACAGAGATACAGAGATACAGAGTCACAGGGACACAGGAACACAGGAACACAGAGACACAGGGACACAGGGACACAGGAACACAGGAACACAGATATACAGAGACACCGGGATACAGGGACACAGGAACACAGGAACACAGGGATACAGGAACACAGGAACACAGAGATACAGAGATACAGAGTCACAGGAACACAGGGATACAGGGACACAGGAACACAGGAACACAGGAACACAGAGATAAAGAGATAGAGGAACACAGGAACACAGAGATACAGAGTCACAGGGACACAGGAACACAGGAACACAGGGATACAGGGACACAGGGACACAGGAACACAGGGACACAGAGACACAGAGATACAGAGTCACAGGGACACAGGAACACAGGAACACAGAGATACAGAGACACAGGAACACAGGGACACAGAGATACAGAGATACAGAGATACAGAGATACAGAGTCACAGGAACACAGGAACACAGGAATACAGGGACACGGGTACACAGGAACACAGAGATACAGAGATACAGAGACACAAGGACACAGGGACACAGGGACACAGGAACACAGGAACACAGAGTTACAGAGATACAGAGTCACAGGGACACAGGGACACAGAGATACAGAGGCACAGAGACACAGAGATACAGAGTCACAGGAACACAGGAACACAGGGATACAGGGACACAGGAACACAGGAACACAGGAACACAGGGATACAGGAACACAGGGACACAGAGACACGGGATCACAGGAACATAGATATACAGAGATACAGAGATACAGAGACACAGAGATACAGAGATACAGAGACACAGGAACACAGGGACACAAGAACACAGAGACACAGGAACACAGGAACACAGAGACACAGGAACACAGAGACACAGAGACACAGGAACACAGGAGCACAGGGACACAGAGACACGGGATCACAGGAACACAGAGATTCAGAGATACAGAGACACAGAGATACTGAGATACAGAGACACAGAGACACAGGGACACAGAGACACAGGAACACAGGGACACAGGAACACAGGGACACAGGAACACAGAGATACAGGAACACAGAGATACAGAGTCACAGGGACACAGGAGCACAGGGACACAGAGACACGGGATCACAGGAACACAGAGATTCAGAGATACAGAGACACAGAGATACTGAGATACAGAGACACAGAGACACAGGGACACAGAGACACAGGAACACAGGGACACAGGAACACAGGGACACAGGAACACAGGGACACAGAGACACAGGGACACAGGAACACAGAGACACAGGAACACAGGAACACAGGTATACAGGGACACAGGAACACAGGAACACAGGGAAACAGGAACACAGGAACACAGAGATACAGAGTCACAGGGACACAGGAACACAGGAACACAGAGATACAGAGACACAGAGACACAGGGACACAGGGACAGCGGGACACAGGAACACAGGGACACAGGAGCACAGGAACACAGAGACACAGAGACACAGGGACACAGGGGCACAGAGATACAGGGACACAGGGACACATGAACACAGGAACACAGGGACACAGGAACACAGGGACACAGGAACACAGGAACACAGAGATACAGGGACACAGGAACACAGGGACACAGGAACACAGAGATACAGAGATACAGGGACACAGGAACACAGGAACACAGAGATACAGAGCTACAGAGTCACAGGGACACAGGAACACAGGAACACAGAGACACAGAGACACAGGGACACAGGAACTCAGGAACACAGGAACACAGAGATACAGGAAGACAGGAATACAGGAACACAGGGATACACGGACACAGGTACACAGGAACACAGGAACACAGAGATACAGAGATACAGGAACACAGAGATACAGAGTCACAGGGACACAGGAACACAGGGACACAAGAACACAGAGATACAGGAACACAGGGACACAGGAACACAGGGACACAGGAACACAGAGATACAGAGATACAGAGACACAGAGACACAGGAATACAGGAACACAGAGATACAGAGATACAGAGTCACAGGGACACAGGAACACAGGAACACAGAGACACAGGGACACAGGGACACAGGAACACAGGAACACAGATATACAGAGACACCGGGATACAGGGACACAGGAACACAGGAACACAGGGATACAGGAACACAGGAACACAGAGATACAGAGATACAGAGTCACAGGAACACAGGGATACAGGGACACAGGAACACAGGAACACAGGAACACAGAGATAAAGAGATAGAGGAACACAGGAACACAGAGATACAGAGTCACAGGGACACAGGAACACAGGAACACAGGGATACAGGGACACAGGGACACAGGAACACAGGGACACAGAGACACAGAGATACAGAGATACAGAGTCACAGGGACACAGGAACACAGGAAAACAGAGATACAGAGACACAGGAACACAGGGACACAGAGATACAGAGATACAGAGATACAGAGTCACAGGAACACAGGAACACAGGAATACAGGGACACGGGTACACAGGAACACAGAGATACAGAGATACAGAGACACAAGGACACAGGGACACAGGGACACAGGAACACAGGAACACAGAGTTACAGAGATACAGAGTCACAGGGACACAGGGACACAGAGATACAGAGGCACAGAGACACAGAGATACAGAGTCACAGGAACACAGGAACACAGGGATACAGGGACACAGGAACACAGGAACACAGGGATACAGGAACACAGGGACACAGAGACACGGGATCACAGGAACATAGATATACAGAGATACAGAGATACAGAGACACAGAGATACAGAGATACAGAGACACAGGAACACAGGGACACAAGAACACAGAGACACAGGAACACAGGAACACAGAGATACAGGAACACAGAGATACAGAGTCACAGGGACACAGGAGCACAGGGACACAGAGACACGGGATCACAGGAACACAGAGATTCAGAGATACAGAGACACAGAGATACTGAGATACAGAGACACAGAGACACAGGGACACAGAGACACAGGAACACAGGGACACAGGAACACAGGGACACAGGAACACAGGGACACAGAGACACAGGGACACAGGAACACAGAGACACAGGAACACAGGAACACAGGTATACAGGGACACAGGAACACAGGAACACAGGGAAACAGGAACACAGGAACACAGAGATACAGAGTCACAGGGACACAGGAACACAGGAACACAGAGATACAGGGACACAGGGACACAGGAACACAGGTACACAGGAACACAGGAACACAGAGATACAGAGATACAGGAACACAGGAACACAGGGATACAGGGACACAGGAACACAGAGACACGGGATCACAGAGATACAGAGATACAGACATACAGAGACACAGAGATACAGGAACACAGGGACACAGGGACACAGGGACACAGGGATACAGGACACGGGGACACAGGGACACAGAGACACGGATCACAGGAAAACAGAGATACAGAGACACAGAGACACAGAGACACAGGAACACAGGGACACAGAGACACAGAGACACAGAGACACAGGAACACAGAGACACAGAGACACAGGGACACAGGGACACAGAGACACGGATCACAGGAAAACAGAGATACAGAGACACAGAGACACAGAGACACAGGAACACAGGGACACAGAGACACAGAGACACAGAGACACAGGAACACAGAGACACAGAGACACAGGAACACAGTGACACGGGAACACAGGAACACAGGGACACAGGAACATAGGGACACAGAGACACAGGAACACAGAGACACAGGGACACAGGAACACAGGAACACAGGGATACAGGGACACAGGAACACAGGAACACAGGGATACAGGAACACAGGAACACAGAGATACAGAGTCACAGGGACACAGGAACACAGGAACACAGAGATACAGGGACACAGGTACACAGGAACACAGGGATACAGGGACACAGATACACAGGAACACAGGGACACAGGAACACAGGAACATAGAGATACAGAGATACAGGAACATAGGAACACAGAGATACAGAGTCACAGGAACACAGAGATACAGAGATACAGGAACACAGAGATACAGAGATACAGTGATAGAGAGACACAGGAACACAGGAACACAGGAATACGGGTACACAGGAACACAGAGACACGGGATCACAGGAACACAGGAACACAGAGACACAGGAACACAGGAACACAGAGACACAGGAACACAGAGATACAGAGACACAGAGATACAGGGACACAGAGACACAGGGACACAGAGACACAGAGACACAGAGACAAAGGAACACAGAGATACAGAGATACAGAGACACAGAGACACAGGAACACAGGAACACAGAGACACAGAGACACAGGGACACAGAGACACAGAGACACAGAGACAAAGGAACACAGAGATACAGAGATACAGAGACACAGAGACACAGGAACACAGGGACACAGAGACACAGAGACACAGGGTTGCAGAGACACAGGGATACAGAGATACAGAGACACAGAGACACAGGGACACAGGGACACAGAGACACGGATCACAGGAAAACAGAGATACAGAGACACAGAGACACAGGAACACAGGGACACAGAGACACAGAGACACAGAGACACAGAGACACAGGAACACAGAGACACAGAGACACAGGAACACAGTGACACGGGAACACAGGAACACAGGGACACAGGAACATAGGGACACAGATACACAGGAACACAGAGACACAGGGACACAGGAACACAGGAACACAGGGATACAGGGACACAGGAACACAGGAACACAGGGATACAGGAACACAGGAACACAGAGATACAGAGTCACAGGGACACAGGAACACAGGAACACAGAGATACAGGGACACAGGTACACAGGAACACAGGGATACAGGGACACAGGTACACAGGAACACAGGGACACAGGAACACAGGAACATAGAGATACAGAGATACAGGAACATAGGAACACAGAGATACAGAGTCACAGGAACACAGAGATACAGAGATACAGGAACACAGAGACACAGGGACACAGGAAGACAGGAACACAGAGACACGGGTTCACAGGAACACAGAGATACAGAGATACAGTGATAGAGAGACACAGGAACACAGGAACACAGGAATACAGGTACACAGGAACACAGAGACACGGGATCACAGGAACACAGGAACACAGAGACACAGGAACACAGGAACACAGAGACACAGGAACACAGAGATACAGAGACACAGAGATACAGGGACACAGAGACACAGGGACACAGAGACACAGAGACAAAGGAACACAGAGATACAGAGATACAGAGACACAGAGACACAGGAACACAGGAACACAGAGACACAGAGACACAGGGACACAGAGACACAGAGACACAGAGACAAAGGAACACAGAGATACAGAGATACAGAGACACAGAGACACAGGAACACAGGGACACAGAGACACAGAGACACAGGGTTGCAGAGACACAGGGATACAGAGATACAGAGACACAGAGACACAGGGACACAGGGACACAGAGACACAGGAACACAGGAACACAGAGATACAGAGACACAGGAACACAGGGACACAGAGACACAGGGACACAGAGACACAGAGACACAGGGACACAGGGACACAGGGACACAGGAACACAGAGACACAGGAACACAGGGACACAGGGACACAGGAACACAGAGACACAGGGACACAGGAACACAGAGACACAGGAACACAGGGACACAGAGACACAGGAACACAGGGACACAGAGACACAGGAACACAGGGACACAGAGACACAGGAACACAGGGACACAGGCACACAGGGACACAGGGACACAGAGACACAGGAACACAGGGACACAGAGACACAGGAACACAGGGACACAGGCACACAGGGACACAGGGACACAGAGACACAGGAACACAGGGACACAGGCACACAGGAACACAGGGACACAGAGACACAGGGACACAGGGACACAGAGACACAGGGACACAGGAACGCTGGGACCCGAGGACACAGGATCAGAGGCTCATGGGAACAACTAAGTGTGGTAACGAAGCCTGTGCCCATAAAGCGGATGCGGGGACGTTCCCAGAGAGCCAGCGTAGGCAGTCCATCACCCCGGAGTGGCCCACTGATCGTCCTGCCTGCTCAAACATCAGGTCATTGGCAGTGCTCACCAAACCTGACCTCAGCGCTCCAGATCAATGGCCCATTGCCCATTCAGGCATGACGTCAGCCGCCCTGGGGGCCTTCAGACCTCAGGAGCGACGTCTCGGCAGTGCGGGCAATCCAACGGATCTTTATCCTCCTTATCCTCGCCGCTTCTCCTTGATTATTTCCCCCTAACACCCACACCTACCCATCGCACGCCGGCCTCCCCACTCTCTTCCTTTGGTTGGGGTCTGGGCTCCGTAGGGAAAAATGGGCCGTGTGGTTGATAATGAAGAAGAAAGCTGCGGACTGCAGGAAGATATCGATGAACTGGTCAGGTGGGCAGATCAGTGGCAAATGGGATTCAATCCGGAGAAGTGTGAGGTAATGCATCTGGGGAGGGTTAACTCGGCAAGGGAATACACATTAAATGGTAGGACACTGAGAAGTGTAGAGGAACAGAGGGACCTTGGAGTGCAGGCCCACAGATCCCTGAAGGTAGCAGGCCAGGTAGATAAGGTGGTTAAGAAGGCATCCGGAATACTTGGCTTTATTAGCCGAGGCACAGAATACAAGAGCAGGGAGTTTGTGTTTAAATCTGTATAAAACACTGGTTAGGCCACAGCTGGAGTACTGCGTGCAGTTCTGGTCACCTCATTACAGGAAAGATATGATTGCACTGGAGAGGGTACAGAGGAGATTTACCAGGATGTTGCACTGGAGAGGGTACAGAGGAGATTTACCAGGATGTTGCACTAGAGAGGGTACAGAGGAGATTTACCAGGATGTTGCACCAGAGAGGTTGCAGAGGAGATTTATCAGGATGTTGCACTGGAGAGGGTGCAGAGGAGATTTACCAGGATGTTGCACTGGAGAGGGTACAGAGGAGATTTACCAGGATGTTGCACTGGAGAGGGTACAGAGGAGATTTACCAGGATGTTGCACTAGAGAGGGTACAGAGGAGATTTACCAGGATGTTGCACTGGAGAGGGTACAGAGGAGATTTACCAGGATGTTGCACTGGAGAGGGTGCAGAGGAGATTTACAAGGATGTTGCACTGGAGAGGGTGCAGAGGAGATTTACCAGGATGTTGCACCAGAGAGGTTGCAGAGGAGATTTATCAGGATGTTGCACTGGAGAGGGTGCAGAGGAGATTTACCAGGATGTTGCACTGGAGAGGGTACAGAGGAGATTTACCAGGATGTTGCACTGGAGAGGGTACAGAGGAGATTTACCAGGATGTTGCCTGGACTGGAGAATTTTAGCGATGAGGAAAGATTGGATAGGCTGGGGTTGTTTTCTTTGGAACAGAGGAGGCTGAGGGGAGACCTGATTGAGGTGTATAAAATGATGAGGGGCCTGGATCGAGTGGATAGGACGGACCTATTTCCCTTGGCAGAGGGGTCAACAACCAGGGGGCATAGATTGAAAGTAATTGGGGGGAGGTTTAGAGGGGATTTGAGGGGAAATGTCTTCACCCAGAGGGTGGTGGGGGTCTGGGGTGGAACTCACGGCCTGAAAGGGTGGTAGAGGCAGAAACCCTCACCACATTTAAAAAGTACCTGGATGTAACACTTGAAATGCTGTAACCTACAGGGCCACGGACCGAGAGCGGGAAAGTGGGATTAGGCCGGGTGGCTCTTTGTCGGCCGGCGCGGACACGATGGGCCGAATGGCCTCCTTCCGTGCTGTAAATGTTTGTGATCCTCTGAAAGGCAGTGGCCTCATACCCTGATATCTGGCCCACAGCTCTTCCACGGGCCGGGGCTGGGCGTCAAGGGCCGACGGGCTATTCGACTGTGGAGGCAGCACCGGCCCACGCCCAATCCTCTCCTCACTCAGCGGGGGCGGCTGGAGGGGGCGGGGGGGGGGAATGACGGCAGGAGTAGGAATTTTGTTACCCGCCACCCCTAAACTCATCCCCTACCCATCATTCCTTCCGACGGTGGAGTTCAGCCAAGGTCAGGGTCGGGGGGGGCGGGAGGCGGGGGGGAGCAGGGGGGAGGAGGGGGTGGTTTGGCAGTGAGGCCACCCCTGGTCAAATAATCCTCCCGAGTTGACTGGTCGCGCGTGATCCCAGAAGTCTCCGCGGAAAGTCCAGCGACAGTCAAGCCATCGCGGGGAGAGCAAAATCTACATAATGGCTGAAAGGCTTTCTCGCTAATCGAGCACGTAAGACAGAATTTAACTGGCTAAGTTCGGAGACATAAGAATAAGAAATAGGAGCAGGAGTCGGCCATTCGGCCCCTCGAGCCTGCTCCGCCATTTAATACGATCCTGGCTGATCCGATCATGGACTCAGCTCCACTTCCCCGCCCGCTCTCCATAACCCTTCACTCCCTTATCGCTCAAAAATCTGTCTATCTCCGACTTAAATTTATTCAATGTCCCAGCTTTCATAGCTCTCTGAGGCAGCGAATTCCACAGATTTACAACGCTCTGAGAGAAGAAATTCCTCCTCATCTCAGTTTTAAATGGGCGGCCCCTTATTCTAAGATCATGCCCCCCAGTTCTAGTCTCCCCCATCAGTGGAAACATCCTCTCTGCATCCACCTTGTCGAGCCCCCTCATAATCTTATACGTTTCGATAAGATCACCCCTCATTCTTCTGAATTCCAATGAGTAGAGGCCCAACCTCCTCAACCTTTCCTCATAAGTCAACCCCCTCATCCCCGGAATCAACCGAGTGAACCTTCTCTGAACAGCCTCCAAAGCAAGTATATCCTTTCGTAAATATGGAAACCAAAACTGCATGCAGTACTCCAGGTGTGGCCTCACCAATACCCTGTATAACTGTAGCAAGACTTCCCTGCTTTTATACTCCATCCCCTTTGAAATAAAGGCCAAGATACCATTGGCCTTGCTAATTACAGTTTCTGATCAAACATTCCCAGTCCCACCTCTCCCCGATGTTCTCTTCAGGATGATATTACATTTATTCCCACCACTAATTACCTCATTTTGCCACCATCAATTCGGGTGCCTCAGTGGGCAGCTCTCTCTCTCTCGCTCGCCCCGGAGTCAGAAGGTCGTGGGGTCAAGTCCCACTCCAGAGAGTCGAGCACAAGATCCAGGCTGACACTCCAGTGCAGTGCTGAGGGAACGCCGCACTGTCGGAGGGGCAGTACTGAGGGAGCGCCGCACTGTCGGAGGGGCAGTACTGAGGGAGTGCCGCACTGTCGGAGGGGCAGTACTGAGAGAGCGCCGCACTGTCGGAGGGGCAGTACTGAGGGAGCGCCGCACTGTCGGAGGGGCAGTACTGAGGGAGCGCCGCACTGTCGGAGGGGCAGTACTGAGGGAGCGCCACACTATCGGAGGGGCCGTCTTTCGGATGAGACATTAAACCGAGGCCCCGTCTACCCTCTCGGGTGGATGTAAAAGATCCCGGGGCCACTATTGTAAGAAGAGCAGGGGGAGTTCTCCCCGGTGTCCTGGGGCCAATATTTATCCCTCAACCAACATCACTAAAAAGTGTGGAATAAAACAGAATGCACGATTAAAGAGAGATTACTGATAAGAAAGAAAGTATTATGAGTCGAGAAGATTTTCTCTCTGGAAGAAAGACGTAAGCAATTTATATAGCGCCTTTCACGACCACCGGACGTCCCAAAGAACAGCCAATGAAGTTGTGGGAAACGCGGCAGCCAATTTGCGCACAGCAAGCTCCCACACACAGCGATGTGATAATGACCCGGATCATCTGTTTTAGTGATGTTGGTTGTGGGATAAATATTGGCCCCAGGACACCGGGGAGAACTCCCCCTGCTCTTCTTCCAATAGTGGCCCCGGGATCTTTTACATCCACCCGAGAGGGCAGACGGGGCCTCGGTTTAATGTATCATTCAAAAGACGGCCCCTCCAACAGTGCGGTGCTCCCTCAGTACTGCTCCTCCGACAGTGCGGCGCTACCTCAGTACTGCCCCTCCGACAGTGCGGCACTCTCTCAGTACTGACCCTCCGACAGTGCGGCACTCCCTCAGTACTGCCCCTCCGACGGTGCGGCGCTCCCTCAGTACTGCCCCTCCGACAGTGCGGCGCTCCCTCAGTACTGCCCCTCCAACAGTGCAGCGCTCCCTCAGTACTGCCCCTCCGACAGTGCGGCACTCCCTCAGTACTGCCCCTCCGACAGTGCGGCGCTCCCTCAGTACTGCCCCTCAAACAGTGCAGCGCTCCCTCAGTGCTGCCCCTCCGACAGTGCGGCACTCCCTCAGTACTGCCCCTCCGACAGTGCGGCGCTCCCTCAGTACTGCCCCTCCGACAGTGTGGCGCTCCCTCAGTACTGGACCTCCGACAGTGTGGCGCTCCCTCAGTACAGCCCCTCCGACAGTGTGGCGCTCCTTCAGTACTGCCCCTCCGACAGTGTGGCGCTCCCTCAGTACTGCACTGGGAATGTCGGCCTAGATTTATCTGCTCAAATTCCTGAAGTGGGACTCAAACCCACATCCTTCTGATTCAGAGGCGAGAGTGCTACCCACTGAGCCACAGCTGATGAAAGAGGTCGGTTTTAAGGAGAGTCATGAAGGATGAGAGAGAGAGGCGGAGAGGTTTAGGGAGGGAGTTCCAGAGCTTGGGGCCCAGGCAACTGAAGGCACGGCCGCCAATGGTGGAGTGATTATAATCAGGGATGGTCAGGAGGGCAGAATTAGAGGAGCGCAGACATCTCGGGGGTTGTGGGGCTGGAGGGGGTTACAGAGATAGGGAGGGGTGTAGGGGCTGGAGGAGGTTACAGAAATAGGGAGGGGTGTAGGAGTTGGAGGAGGTTACAGAGTTAGGGAGGGGTGTAGGGGCTGGAGGAGGTTACAGAGATAGGGAGGGGTGTAGGGGCTGGAAGAGTTTACAAAGATAGGGAGGGGTGTAGGGGCTGGAGGAGATTACAGAGATAGGGAGGGTGTATGGGCTGGAGGAGGTTACAGAGATAGGGAGGGGTGTAGGGGCTGGAGGAGGTTACAGAGTTAGGGAGGGATGTAGGGGCTGGAGGAGGGTACAGAGATAGGGAGGGATGTAGGGGCTGGAGGAGCTTACAGAGGTAGGGAGGGGTGTAGGGGCTGGAGGAGGTTACAGAGATAGGGAGGGGTGTAGGAGCTGGAGGAGGTTACAGAGATAGGGAGGGTGTCGGGGCTGGAGGAGGTTACAGAGATAGGGAGGGGTGTCGGGGCTGGAGGAGGTTACGGAGATAGTGAGGAGGTAGCGGGGGTGATGAGATCACGAAGAGGATTTGAACGTCTATATTGGAGATAAACGTCCCAAAGGGCTGTGAGGGAGTGAGACAGGGGTCCCGCATGTTGCGAGGCCCTGTGAGATAGTCTTGCATTTCCGGGTGGATTCGGATAGACGATCTCCAGTCAAAGAGTGACGGGTCAAATTCCTCTCCACGTCTGTCAAAGTCGGGTCTGGGCTTTGTGAGTGAGAGTGTCAGGGATTATTTTCCCACATTAATCCAGCGGGGAAAGTGTCAGTGAGCAATTGAGACAAGGTAGGCCGCAATTGAGGCCTGCTTTTCCTGGAATGATCACAGAAAGAAAGGCCCCTGAAACGTTTGTGCCTTTTGTTTTGCGCGGCGACGACAAAAGGAACTATTTTTTATTTTCTCTTGACGCGCGGGGTGTATCGTGCAGTCCTCGATCAGACAGCCTGACAAGTAGGCCCGTGGACCGGAAATGCTACAGAGGCCCCCAGGCTGGTTTTCCCTTTGTCCCACCACCGTTCCTCCCCACTGCCCTCCCAGCTTCCCCCCTCTCCACTCCCCCATCCTCTCGCCCAGCAGCTGAGGGAGAGTAGCGGGCACCTCGACCTGTAGGCCCCACTTGGCATCCCAGAAGCAGCCCTGAATGCTAGGCCGGAAAGGTCGCGGCTCCATAGCAACCGCAGGAGGCCGTTTGGCCCATCGGGCCTAGTCAGCCAGCTTAAAGCCTCAGCCGTGGCTCAATGGGTAGCTCTCTCTCTCGGCTCTGAGTCAGAAATTTGTGGGTTCAAGTCCCACTCCAGAGACTTGAGCACAAAAATCCAGGCCGACACTCCCAGTGCTGTTTGTGGGAACTTGCTGTGCGCAAATTGGCGGCCATTTTTCCCACATTGCAACAGTGACCACACTCCGAAAGGACTTCATTGGCTGTAAAGTGCTTTGACAAGTCCGGTGGTCGTGAAAGACGCTATAGAAATACAAGTTGTTGTTAAACGTCTCATCCCTCAGTACCGCCCCTCCGACAGTGCGCCGCTCCCTCAGTACTGCCCCTCCGACAGTGCGGCACTCCCTCAGTACTGCCCCTCCAACAGCGCAGTGCGGCACTCCCTCAATACTGCCCCTCCGACAGTGCGCCGCTCCCTCAGTACTGCCCCTCCGACAGTGCGGCGCTCCCTCAGTACTGCCCCTCCGACAGTGCGGCACTCCCTCAGTACTGCCCCTCCGACAGTGCGGCGCTCCCTCAGTACTGCCCCTCCGACAGTACGGCGCTCCCTCAGTACTGCCCCTCCGACAGTGCGGCGCTCCCTCAGTACCGCCCCTCCGACAGTGCGGCACTCCCTCAGTACTGCCCCTCCGACAGTGCGGCGCTCCCTCAGTACTGCCCCTCCGACAGTGCGGCGCTCCCTCAGTACTGCCACTCCTACAGTGCCCCGCTCCCTCAGTACTGCCTCCGAGGCAAGAGAGCGTGAGTCAAATGACAGTGTGTCTGAGTCCAGTTGTGGAGGAATGTGAGTAAGGGGAGATTTAGCCGACACTTCCCCGAGATCACTGATCAGTCTCTGTCCTCGGGGGCCGATAATCCCTCGGAGAATTCGTTTGTGCGTAATCCGGCTCGGACGTGCTCCGGCTCCTGCTTTTGACTGGGATGTATTTGTCGGGAGCGAGATATCAGTGTTATGTCCGTAATGTGCCTATGAGTGACTCCACGAGGCAATGTGTTGTACTCAAACTGGAGTGACCTTGGTCCGTTATCCGTAACTCCAGAGTGAGGCACAAGCATGGTGGGCAGCCTTTTAGACTGGGCCCTGCACACCTGTACAGGTGACCCTCAGGTCTCCCGCCGCAGTGCCCTCTGGTGGACAGTCGCTGCCACAGGGGCAGGAAACCCCGGTCTCCACCAGTTGCACCCTCTAGTGGTGCCAGCACAGTATATACACAGTGTAAACCTTATTGATAGTACATCAGGTAACAAGTCTCCATCTTATGCAACCATACAGTGACAACACAGGGAGTATATCTATAGTCTGCATATATAACATCACTCTCCCCCACGTTCTTTGTGCCGATTATCTTTTTACTGTATGTTTTGTGCTGAAGAAGAAGAAGATAGGCTGAGAAAAGAATTTTGAGCTAGGCCAGCAGAGATAACTCCCCTGCCATTTTACAAGGGACCTTACACATCATCATCATAGGCAGTCCCTCGGAATCGAGGAAGACTTGCTTCCACTCTTAACACCAGTCCTTAGGTGACTGAACAGTCCAATACGAGAGCCACAGTCCCTGTCACAGGTGGGACAGACAGTGGTTGAGGGAAGGGGAGGGTGGGACTGGTTTGCCGCACGCTCCTTCCGCTGCCTGCGCTTGGTTTCTGCACGCTCTCGGCGACGAGACTCGAGGTGCTCAGCGCCCTCCCGGATGCACTTCCTCCACTTAGGGCGGACTGGTCTTTGGGCCAGGGACTCCCAGGTGTCGGTGGGGATGTTGCACTTTATCAGGGAGGCTTTGAGGGTGGTCCCTTGTAACGTTTCCTCTGCCCACCTTTGACTCGTTTGCCGTGAAGAAGTTCCGAGTAGAGCGCTCGCTTTGGGAGTCTCGTGTCGGGGGCATGCGGACAATGTGGCCCTGCCCAGCGGAGCTGGTCGAGTGTGGTCAGTGCTTCGATGCTGGGGATGTTGGCCTGGTCGAGGACGCTAACGTTGGTGCGTCTGTCCTCCCAGGGGATTTGTAGGATCTTGTAGGAATTTGTAGGATTTTACATGGGACCTGACATATAGACATGGTCTCGTAACATAGCTAGGCTGCATATCTTATCATCAAATTGCCAAGGAACGATGTTGTAATAGAACCAGAGCGATGGAACCTGCACTAACTGGAAATGGGAAGTCCCTCAAGTGAAGCGATGGCCTGCTGATAAAGTGCGATTACATATCTCCTGATGAAATTTGATCCAACAACTTTGTATCGATAAGGAACTGTCGCACTCCGAATCGCTTTAATTTTGTTGCAAATGTTGGTCTGCGTCAGAAGGTATTGGAGACATTTACACACACTCCCAGGGCAGGTACAGCATGGGGTTAGATACAGAGTAAAGCTCCCTCTACACTGTCCCATCAAACACTCCCAGGGCAGGTACAGCACGGGTTAGATACAGAGTAAAGCTCCCTCTACACTGTCCCATCAAACACTCCCAGGGCAGGTACAGCACGGGGTTAGATACAGAGTAAAGCTCCCTCTACACTGTCCCATCAAACACTCCCAGGGCAGGTACAGCACGGGGTTAGATACAGAGTAAAGCTCCCTCTACACTGTCCCATCAAACACTCCCAGGGCAGGTACAGCACGGGGTTAGATACAGAGTAAAGCTCCCTCTACACTGTCCCATCAAGCACTCCCAGGGCAGGTACAGCATGGGGTTAGATACAGAGTAAAGCTCCCTCTACACTGTCCCATCAAACACTCCCAGGGCAGGTACTGCACGGGGTTAGATACAGAGTAAAGCTCCCTCTGCACTGTCCCATCAAACACTCCCAGGGCAGGTACAGCACGGGTTAGATACAGAGTAAAGCTCCCTCTACACTGTCCCATCAAACACTCCCAGGGCAGGTACAGCACGGTGTTAGATACAGAGTAAAGCTCCCTCTACACTGTCCCATCAAACACTCCCAGGGCAGGTACAGGGGGTTAGATACAGAGTAAAGCTCCCTCTACACTGTCCCATCAAACACTCCCAGGGCAGGCACAGCATGGGGTTAGATACAGAGTAAAGCTCCCTCTACACTGTCCCATCAAACACTCCCAGGGCAGGCACAGCATGGGGTTAGATACAGAGTAAAGCTCCCTCTACACTGTCCCCATCAAACACTCCCAGGGCAGGTACAGGGGGTTAGATACAGTGTAAAGCTTCCTCTACACTGTCCATCAAACACTCCCAGGGCAGGTACAGGGGGTTAGATACAGAGTAAAGCTCCCTCTACACTGTCCCATCAAACACTCCCAGGGCAGGTACAGGGGGTTAGATACAGAGTAAAGCTCCCTCTACACTGTCCCATCAAACACTCCCAGGGCAGGTACAGCATGGGGTTAGATACAGAGTAAAGCTCCCTCTACACTGTCCCATCAAACACTCCCAGGGCAGGTACAGGGGGTTAGATACAGAGTAAAGCGCCCTCTACACTGTCCCATCAAACACTCCCAGGGGCAGGTACAGCACGGGGTTAGATACAGAGTAAAGCTCCCTCTACACTGTCCCCATCAAATACTCCCAGGGCAGGTACAGCACGGGGTTAGATACAGAGTAAAGCTCCCTCTACACTGTCCCATCAAACACTCCCAGGGCAGGTACAGCACGGGGTTAGATACAGAGTAAAGCTCCCTCTACACTGTCCCATCAAACACTCCCAGGGCAGGTACAGCACGGGGTTAGATACAGAGTAAAGCTCCCTCTACACTGTCCCATCAAACACTCCCAGGGCAGGGACAGCATGGGGTTAGATACAGAGTAAAGCTCCCTCTACACTGTCCCATCAAACACTCCCAGGGCAGGTACAGGGGGTTAGATACAGTGTAAAGCTTCCTCTACACTGTCCATCAAACACTCCCAGGGCAGGTACAGGGGGTTAGATACAGAGTAAAGCTCCCTCTACACTGTCCCATCAAACACTCCCAGGGCAGGTACAGGGGGTTAGATACAGAGTAAAGCTCCCTCTACACTGTCCCATCAAACACTCCCAGGGCAGGTACAGCATGGGGTTAGATACAGAGTAAAGCTCCCTCTACACTGTCCCATCAAACACTCCCAGGGCAGGTACAGGGGGTTAGATACAGAGTAAAGCGCCCTCTACACTGTCCCATCAAACACTCCCAGGGGCAGGTACAGCACGGGGTTAGATACAGAGTAAAGCTCCCTCTACACTGTCCCCATCAAATACTCCCAGGGCAGGTACAGCACGGGGTTAGATACAGAGTAAAGCTCCCTCTACACTGTCCCATCAAACACTCCCAGGGCAGGTACAGCACGGGGTTAGATACAGAGTAAAGCTCCCTCTACACTGTCCCATCAAACACTCCCAGGGCAGGTACAGCACGGGGTTAGATACAGAGTAAAGCTCCCTCTACACTGTCCCATCAAACACTCCCAGGGCAGGGACAGCATGGGGTTAGATACAGAGTAAAGCTCCCTCTACACTGTCCCATCAAACACTCCCAGGACAGGTACAGCATGAGGTTAGATACAGAGTAAAGCTTTACAGCCAATGACGTACTTTTGGAGTGTAGTCACTGTTGTAACGTGGCCAAAGCGGCTGCAATTGTTTTAATTAATCCATTCCTGGGATGTGGGCGTTGCTGGCAATGCCGGCATTTATTGCCCATCCCTAATTGCCCCTTGAGAAGGTGGTGGTGAGCCGCCTTCTTGAACCACTGCAGTCCGTGTGGTGAAGGTGCTCCCACAGTGCTGTTAGGGAGGGAGTTCCAGGATTGTGACCCAGCGACGATGAAGGAACGGCCGATATATTTCCCAGTCGGGATGGTGTGTGACTGGGAGGGGAACGTGGAGGTGGTGGTGTTCCCATGCGCATGCTGCCCTGGTCCTTCTAGGCGGTGGAGGTCGCGGGTTTGGGATTACCATCTCATCCGAAAGACAACACCTCCGACAGTGCAGCGCTCCCTCAGTACCGCCCCTCCGACAGTGCAGCGCTCCCTCAGTACCGCCCCTCTGACAGTGCAGCGCTCCCTCAGTACTGCCCCTCCGACAGTGCGGTGCTCCCTCAGTACTGCCCCTCCGACAGTGCGGCGCTCCCTCAGGACTGCCCCTCCGACAGTGCGGCGCTCCCTCAGTACTGCCCCTCCGACAGTGCGGCGCTCCCTCAGTACTGCCCCTCCGACAGTGCAGCACTCCCCCAGTACTGCCCCTCCTGACTCAGAGGCGAGAGTGTTGCCCACTGAGCCACGGCTGGAAGGTGGAAGAGCGGCCAGGAGAGTGTTGGAATAGTCAAGTCTAGAGGGACAGAGAAATGGATGAGGGTTTCGGCAGCGGATGAGCTGAGGCGGAGGGTGAGTCGAGGACATTGTGTGCACCGTAGGCTCGTCGGGAGGAGCAAAAACGTTTTATTTTGATGCAGTCAGCAGCTGAAGGTGGTTCCTCAGTCAGTAATTGAACATTTTCTGTCAGGAACACCTTATTATCTTCCACCTGCAGGGCTATAATTAAAGGCTGCTTTATTACTCAAACACACGCAGGTAACGTTCCACAACCCGCCCATTCCTGATCAGCTGAAAGCATCTCCGTTACAAAGCCCGAGGTGGCCTGCCTTACTTGAGGCCTGAGGCCTACTCCGAGCCCTGAGGCAGAGGCCCGGGCAGGCTTTCTGTGCGCTAGGCCCATCGAGGCGGTACTGAGGGAGCGCCGCACTGTCGGAGGGGCGGTACTGAGGGAGCGCCGCACTGTCGGAGGGGCAGTACTGAGGGAGCGTCGCACTGTCGGAGGGGCAGTACTGAGGGAGCGCCGCACTGTCGGAGGGGCGGTACTGAGGGAGCGCCGCACTGTCGGAGGGGCGGTACTGAGGGAGCGCCGCACTGTCGGAGCGGCGGTACTGAGGGAGCGCCGCACTGTCGGAGGGGCGGTACTGAGGGAGCGCCGCACTGTCGGAGGGGCGGTACTGAGGGAGCGCCGCACTGTCGGAGGGGCCGTACTGAGGGAGCGCCGCACTGTCGGAGGGGCAGTACTGAGGGAGCGCCGCACTGTCGGAGGGGCAGTACTGAGGGAGCGCCGCACTGTCGGAGGGGCGGTACTGAGGGAGCGCCGCACTGTCGGAGGGGCGATACTGAGGGAGTGCCACACTGTCGGAGGGGCGGTACTGAGGGAGCGCCGCACTGTCGGAGGGGCAGTACTGAGGGAGCGCCGCACTGTCGGAGGTGCCGTCTTTCGGATGAGACATTAAACCGAGGCCCCATCTGCCCTCTCGGGTGGATGTAAAAGATCCCGGGGCCACTATTGGAAGAAGAGCAGGGGGAGTTCTCCCCGGTGTCCTGGGGCCAATATTTATCCCTCAACCAACATCACTAAAACAGATGATCCGGGTCATTATCACATCGCTGTGTGTGGGAGCTTGCTGTGCGCGAATTGAGCTGCCGCGTTCCCCACAATACAACAGTGAGCGCACTCCAAAAGTACTTCATTGGCTGTAGGGCGCTTTGGGACGTCCGGTGGATGTGAAAGGCGCTCTATAAATGCAGGTCTTTCTTTCTTAAAGTGGCGCAGTGTCAGATTCTGGCTGTCAAACGACCGTGGGCGGTTTTGCTCCGCTCAAGACTCGGTACAAAGGCAGGTTGGTTTTTGCCGTCTCAGACTGCGTGAGTCAAGGCCTGCCTGAGTGAGGTCTGATTCAACCCGACGGAGGTCACGGAATGAGTCGTCCTCAACGTCTCCCGCACTCAGCGTCTGTCAGTGACTAATTCGGCTGGGGGCGGGGGGGAGTGTGACAAGGGGGGTTGTTCGAAGCCGGGATGTCGCAAAAGTCGGGGGCCTGTTGACACACAACGCCAGCAGCCTGCGGCCCCGAAATTGCCCGACTCGCATGGCTTCGGGGAGGCCATTTCGCTGAAGCTGGTCTCTCCCCGCAGGCCTCCCGAAAAATCTGCAGAGGGATACCGACCGGCTCAGTGAGTGGGCAAAAGTTTGGCGGACGCAGTACAACGTGGGAAAGTGTGCGGCCATCCGTTTTGACAGAAGTAATAGAAAAGCAAGTTATCATTTAAACGGAGAAAGATTGCAAAGTGCCGCAGTACAGCGGGACCTGGGGGTTACTTGTGCATGAAACACAAAAGGATAGTATGCAGGTACAGCAAGTGATCAGGAAGGGCCAATGGAATCTTGGCCTTTATTGCAAAGGGGATGGAGTATAAAAGCAGGGAAGTCTTGCTCCAGTTATACAGGGTATTGGTGAGGCCACACCTGGAGTACTGCGTGCAGTTTTGGTTTCCGTATTTACGAAAGGTTATACTTGCTTTGGAGGCAGTTCAGAGGAGGTTCACTCGGTTGATTCCGGAGATGAGGGGGTTGACTTATGAGGAAAGGTTGAGGAGGTTGGGCCTCTACTCATTGGAATTCAGAAGAATGAGAGGTGATCTTATCGAAACGTATAAGATTATGAGGGGGCTGGACAAGGTGGATGCAGAGAGGATGTTTCCACTGATGGGGGAGACTAGAACTAGGGGGCATGGTCTTAGAATAAGGGGCCGCCCATTTAAAACGGAGATGAGGAGAAATTTCTTCTCTCAGAGGGTTGTAAATCTGTGGAATTCTCTGCCCCAGAGAGCTGTGGAGGCCGGGACATTGAATATATTTAAGGCGGAGATAGACAGATTTTTGAGCGATGAGGGAGTGAAGGGTTATGGGGAGCGGGCGGGGAAGTGGAGCTGAGTCCATGATCGGATCAGCCAGGATCGTATTGAATGGCGGAGCAGGCTCGAGGGGCCGAATGGCCGACTCCTGCTCCTGTGTCTTATGTTGTTCCCACGACATCCCAGCGCTGCAGTTAAAGGGGGGAGAGGGGGGGGTCGCTGTGAGCTCGGCACGGGCTTTAGTTCGGGCCACTGGGCCACCAGCGAGGGCTTTGGCCGGCCCCATTGGCGAACAAAGATGGCGGCCGGCCTGCTCAGCCACCTCCCCTTTAAGAGCGGCCGAGGTGCACCAGCCTCCGACAGCACCGTGCCCCGCGCCCACCAGGCGGGGTAAGTTCCCCCGCCGGGTCGCCAGTCACGACGCAAACCCCTTTTTCTCGCCACGTGGAGATCCGGGGGCGGCAATTCGGCGCGGGCCGATGTCGCCCGCGTATTACCGTAACGTCGGCGGCCATCCGCCAGCACTAACCGGCGCTGCACACAGCGGGATAGCCTGTGGGACCTTCCCCTCCACTTTAAGGAAGTCTGTGGAATTCTAACCCAACAACAACCTGCATTTATATAGCGCCGTTAACGTGGCAAAACGTCCCAGGGCGCTTCACATGAGCGATTATCAGACAAAATTTGACCCCGAGCCACATAAGGAGATGTTTGGGACAGGTGACCAAAAGCTGGGTCAAAGAGGTCAGTTTTAAGGAGCGTCTTGAAGGAGGAGAGAGAGGCGGAGAGGTTTAAGGAGGGAGTTCCAGAGCTTGGGGCCCAGGCAGCTGAAGGCACGGCCACCGATGGTGGAGCGTTGGAAATCGAGGGATGCTCAAGAGACCAGAAAAAAGGCTTGCATTTCTATAGCGCTTTTCACGATCTCAGGATGTCCCAAAGTGCTTCACAGCCAATGAAGTACTTTTGGAGTGAAGTCACTGTTGTATTGTGGGAAACGCCAATTTGCGCACAGCAAGCTCCCACACACAGCGATGTGATAATGACCCAGATCATCTGTTTTAGTGATGTTGGTTGAGGGATAAATATTGGCCCCAGGACACCGGGGAGAACTCCCCCTGCTCTTCTTCCAATAGTGGCCCCGGGATCTTTTACATCCACCCGAGGGGGCAGACGGGGCCTCGGTTTAAAGTCTCATCCGAAAGATGGCACCTCCGACAGTGCGGCGCTCCCTCAGTACCGCCCCTCCGACAGTGCGGCGCTCCCTCAGTACCGCCCCTCCGACAGTGCGGCGCTCCCTCAGTACCGCCCCTCCGACAGTGCGGTGCTCCCTCAGTACTGCCCCTCCGACAGTGCGGCGCTCTCTCAGTACTGCCCCTCCGACAGTGCGGCGCTCCCTCAGTACTGCCCCTCCGACAGTACGGCGCTCTCTCAGTACTGCCCCTCCGACAGCGCAGTACAGCGCTCCCTCAGCACTGTCCCTCCGACAGCGCAATATGGCGCTCCCTCAGTACTGCCCCTCCGACAGTGTGGCGCTCCCTCAGTACTGCCCCTCCGACAGTACGGCGCTCTCTCAGTACTGCCCCTCCGACAGCGCAGTACGGCGCTCCCTCAGTACTGCCCCTCCGACAGCGCAGTACAGCGCTCCCTCAGCACTGCCCCTCCGACAGCACAGTACGGCACTCCCTCAGTACGGCCCCTCCGACAGCGCAGTACGGCGCTCCCTCAGTACTGCCCCTCCGACAGTGCAGTACGGCGCTCCCTCAGTACTGCCCCTCTGACAGCGCAGTACGAGGCTCCCTCAGTACGGCCCCTCCGACAGCGCAGTATGGCGCTCCCTCAGCACTGCCCGAGGAAGAGTGTACGGGAAGGGTTAGCTGAATTGGAGTATTAAAAACCCTCGGAAGACAGAAGAGAATTTCTCAGACGTTCCGGCAGATCGCTGCAATTATCGAAGTATATTATACCAAAACAACAGCAAAGTGGGAGGGTTGGGGTGGGGGGGAAAGGAGATAGAACATTTAAAAGGAGGACTATAATTTCTATCTCCCCAGGGGCAACATACCAGCCGATTAGAGAGAATCCAGCTACTGTGACTTCAAAGGCCACAGCTGTCAATGAACTGATTGTGTTATTCAAAGCTTAGAGATCCAGTCAGCCCACCAGCATAGCTCACTGGAAAAGTCTTGTTCCCAATACCCCGTCTCCTTCTCAAACTAATTCCTCGCGCCCTCAGTCAGCAAGTGCACGCGTTCCCTCCATGCCTCTCAGGTAGATTTCCCCGCGATTCCCGCACCACACGCCCCCTTCGGCGAGTGCTACAGGGTCTTTTAATCTCCATCTGAGATGTCAGAGGGGTCCTCGCTTTAACATCTGTATCCAACCCCTTGGGAGCTCCGGGGGTATCTGATGGGACAGTGTAGAGGGAGCTTTACTCTGTATCTAACCCGGTGCTGTACCTGCCCTGGGAGTGTTTGATGGGACAGTGTAGAGGGAGTTTTACTCTGTATCTAACCCCGTGCTGTACCTGCCCTGGGAGTGTGTGATGGGACAGTGTACAGGGAGCTTTACTCTGTAACTAATCCCGTGTTGTACCTGCCCTGGGAGTGTTTGATGGGACAGTGTAGAGGGAGCTTTACTCTGTATCTAACCCCCTGTACCTGCCCTGGGAGTGTTTGATGGGACAGTGTAGAGGGAGCTTTACTCTGTATCTAACCCCATGCTGTACCTGCCCTGGGAGTGTTTGATGGGACAGTGTAGAGGGAGCTTTACTCTGTATCTAACCCCGTGTTGTACCTGCCCTGGGAGTGTTTGATGGGGACAGTGTAGAGGGAGCTTTACTCTGTATCTAACCCCGTGCTGTACCTGCCCTGGAAGTGTTTGATGGGACAGTGTAGAGGGAGCTTTACTCTGTATCTAACCCCGTGTTGTCCCTGCCCTGGGAGTGTTTGATGGGACAGTGTAGAGGGAGCTTTACTCTGTATCTAACCCCGTGCTGTACCTGCCCTGGGAGTGTTTGATGGGGACAGTGTAGAGGGAGCTTTACTCTGTATCTAACCCCCTGTACCTGCCCTGGGAGTGTTTGATGGGGACAGTGTAGAGGGAGCTTTACTCTGTATCTAACCCCGTGCTGTACCTGCCCTGGAAGTGTTTGATGGGACAGTGTAGAGGGAGCATTACTCTGTATCTAACCCGTGCTGTACCTGCCCTGGAAGTGTTTGATGGGACAGTGTAGAGGGAGCATTACTCTGTATCTAACCCGTGCTGTACCTGCCCTGGGAGTGTTTGATGGGGACAGTGTAGAGGGAGCTTTACTCTGTATCTAACCCCGTGTTGTCCCTGCCCTGGGAGTGTGTGCTGGGACTGTTGTGCATAGAAGAACTCCACGAGGCTGAGCACTGTGAGCTAAACTTTAGTGTGACCTTAGTCGTCTTTATTACAACACCAGAGTGCCTAAACAACAGGGCAGCCAACCTTTTATACTGGCCCTGCATGTGTGTGCGGGTGACCATTAGGACTGCAACAGTCGCGCCCTCTGGTGGCAAGTATTACATAGTTACATACATAACATCACTCCCCCCCCCCGCAAAGTCTTCGGTACAAGTTATTTACAACTTCGCTCCCTGGTTGATCATCTAAGTTCAAACCCTAGTGTGTTTGAGTTGGTCGGACCATGCTGCACTGCACCACAGCTGGTCTGATGACTGTCAGGAATGATGGGTTCATCCTCGTGATTGACAGCGAGGTCGATTGCTGGTTGGGTGTGTTTTGGTGGATTGTCGATGGTGATGTCCTCTTCAAGTCGTTCCTGGTCAGTAAATCGCAAGTTGGTCTGATCTAAGTGCTTTCTGCACGTTTGGCCATTTAACAGTTTGATTATAAGCACCCTATTCCCTTCCTTGGCCAAAACAGGGCCAGCAAACCACTTGGGACCATGACCGCAATTCGGGACAAACACAGGGTCGTTAACATCAATGTCACGTGATACAGCCGTGTGATCGAACATAAGAACATAATAATTAGGAACAGGAGTAGGCCACCTAGCCCCTCGAGCCTGCTCCGCCATTCAACAAGATCACGGCTGATCTGGCCGTGGACTCAGCTCCACTTACCCGCCCGCTCCCCGTAACCCTCAATTCCCTGATCGTGGTACATGTTCTGCCGATGTCGCCGGGTTTCCACGTGATGATTAAGATCCGAGAGGACTAGGGAGAGCCTGGTTTTGAGGGCTCTCTTCATTGACAATTCTGCCGGAGGGAACCCCGGTGAGCGAGCGGGGTCGCGTCCGGTAACTGAGCAGAATGTGAGACAAGTGGGTCTGCAGGGAGCCATCCGTCACGCGTTTCAAGCTCTGCTTGATAGTTTGGGCTGCCCGTTCCACTTGACCATTAGACGCGGGCTTAAACGGGGCAGACCTGACGTCCTTGATGCCACTGCGGGTCATAAACTCGTTGAATTCCGAGCGGGTGAAACACGGTCCATTGTCGCTGACAAGTACGTCGGGCAAGCCATGGGTGGCGAACATGTCCCAGAGGTGGCAGTGGACATGTGGATGACATGATTACGCATTCAATCCATTTAGAGTAAGCCTCCACTCCAACTAAAAACATCTTTCCGAGAAAGGGGCCGGCAAAATCTCCGTGGACCCTGGACCACGGTTTGGAGGGCCATGACCACAGGCTCAGTGGGGCCTCCCTTGGTGCATTGCTCAGTTGTGAGCACGTGTTTGCACTGGTGTACGCATGACTCCAAGTCCGAGTCAATGCCGGGCCGCCAAACATGCGACCCGGCGATAGCCTTCACCATGACTGGGTGGGTACTGTGTAGGTCGCGGATAAACCTTTCCCTGACTTTTTTTGGCAAAACCACGCGATTACCCCATAAGAGACAATCCGACTGGATGGACATTTCACCTTTGCGTCGGTGAAACGGCTTAATTTCATCTTGCATTTCCCCGGGAACGGCCGACCAGCTCCCATTGAGGAAGTAACTCTTTACAAGTGATAGCACAGGACCCTGGCTGGTCCAGGCCCTGATCTGGCGAGCTGTGACGGGTGACCCCTTGCTCTCAAAAGCATCCATGACCAGTAGCAAGTCTGCGGGCTGCACCATTTCCACCCCGGTGGTGGGTAATGGCAGCCGACTGAGAGCTTCAGCACAGTTCTCCGTGCCTGGTCTGGCGGATAATATAGTTATAGGCGGACAATGTTAGTGCCCATCTTTGGATGCGGGACGAAGTGTTGGTGTTTATACCTTTGCTCTCTGAAAACAGCGAAATGAGCGGCTTGTGGTCAGTTTCAAGCTCAAACCGAAGTCCAAATAGGTATTGGTGCATTTTCTTACCCCCATATACACATACTAACGCCTCTTTCTTGACCATACTGTAGGCTCTCTCAGCCTTAGACAGACTTCTAGACGTGTATGCAACCAGTTGAGGTTTGCCCGATACATTGGTTTGCTGTAACACACAGCCGACCCTGTACGATGAGGCGTCACAAGCTAGCACTAATCATTTACACGGGTCATACAGTACAAGTAACTTATTTGAACATAGCAGGTTTCTGGCCTTCTCAAAGGCTGTCTCTTGAGATTTAGCCCAAACCCAGTCGTCACCTTTACAGAGCAACATGTGCAAAGGCTCTAACAACATGCTCAACCCGGGTAGAAAGTTACCGAAATAGTTGAGGAGTCCCAGGAACGAACGCAGCTCCATCACATTCTGTGGTGTGGGTGCATTCTTGATCTTTGAGTCCGTGGGTCTGATGCCGTCTGCCGCAATATTTCTCCCCAAAAGTTCGATCTCTGGCGCCAGAAAAACACACTTGGAGCGTTTCAGCCTGAGTCACATTCTGTCTAGGCGACTTAGAACCTCTTCCAGGTTGTGCAGGTGTTCGGTGATGTCATGACCGGTGATCAGGACGTCGTCTTGAAACACCACGGTGCGCGGAACCGATTTCAGCAAACTCTCCATGTTCCTCTGGAAGATGGCAGCAGCCGAGCGAATCCCAAAAGGGCACCTGTGGTATATAAATAGTCCGTTGTGTATGTTGATGCACGTCAGTCTTTTCGAAGATTCAGCCAGCTCCTGTGTCATGTAGGCGGAGTTTAGGTCCAACTTGGTGAACGACTTCCCCCCCGCGCCCTCCCCCGCTAACATTGCGAACAGGTCATCCGCCTTGGGTAGCGGATACTGGTCCTGTAACGAGACTCGGTTAATCGTTACCTTGTAGTCTCCGCAGATTCTGACCGTCCCATCGCTTTCCAACACCGGAACAATTGGACTGGCCCACTCGTTGAACTCGACTGGCGATACGATTCCTTCGCGTTGGAGTCTGTCCAGTTCGATCTCGACTTTCTCCCTCATCATGTACGGAACCGCCCGAGCCTTGTGATGGACGGGCCGTGCCTCGGGGCCTAGATGGATCTGCACCTTGGCGCCTGTGAAGTTGCCGATGCCTGGTTCGAATAGCGAGGGAAACTTGCTCAGCACTTGAGCACGCGAGACGTCATCCACTGAAGATAGTGCTTTGACGTCGGTCCAATTCCATCTAATCTTTTCTAGCCGGCTTCTGCCGAACAGCGTTGGGCCATTGCCTGGAACAATCCACAATGATAGGTCAGGCACAGCTCCATCATACGATACCTTCACTGCCGCACTTCCAATGACTGGTATGAGCTCTTTGGTGTAGGTACGCAGCTTTGCATTAATTGGGCTCAGTTTGGGACTTTGTGCTTCAGTTTCTCGAAAGCCTTCTGGCTCATTATTGACTGACTCGCCCCCGTGTCCAACTCCATGGATACTGGAACTCCATTTAATTTGACTTTCAGCGTTATAGGAGGGCTCTTGGTGGTGAAGGTATGTGCCCCATACACTTCTTCCTCGGGTTGAGTTGCCTGTGCTGCGTGATCCGCGCCGGATCGATCATCCTCTGCCACGTGGTGTGTCGCAGCACGCTTGCTCATTTGCTGGAGTTGCCCCATCGTTGAGCAGTCTTTGTACACGCAGTGCTTGAATCGACCTCGATGGGCCCGATGATTACCCCGGCAGCGCCAACACGGTGCTAATGGATTCACATTCACCCCCCCGATGGCGGACTCTGAGTCAGCACAGGTCTTGCAGCCGCAGACTATAGGCCCTGCCATGTGCAGTCTGGCCTGCTCGCGACGTCATTTTATGCACAGTACTTGCCGGTGAGCTTCGATGTTGAGAAGGTATCTGTTTGGTGTTATTGTCCGTGGCCATGCATGCCTGGGCGATCGCGATGGCCCTGCTCAGGTCTCGGGTTTCAGCAGCCAGCAGCTTTCGAAGAATGACCTCGCGGCTGATGCCCGGCACGAAAAAAAAATCCCGCAGCATTTAGAAACATAGACATAGAAACATAGAAAATAGGTGCAGGAGTAGGCCATTCGGCCCTTCTAGCCTGCACCGCCATTCAATGAGTTCATGGCTGAACATTCAACTTCAGTACCCCATTCCTGCTTTCTCACCATACCCCTTGATCCCCCTAGTAGTAAGGACTTCATCTAACTCCTTTTTGAATATATTTAGTGAATTGGCCTCAACAACTTTCTGTGGTAGAGAATTCCACAGGTTCACCACTCTCTGGGTGAAGAAGTTCCTCCGCATCTCGGTCCTAAATGGCTTACCCCTTATCCTTAGACTGTGACCCCTGGTTCTGGACTTCCCCAACATTGGGAACATTCTTCCTGCATCTAACCTGTCTAACCCCGTCAGAATTTTATATGTTTCTATGAGGTCCCCTCTCATTCTTCTGAACTCCAGTGAATACAAGCCCAGTTGATCCAGTCTTTCTTGATAGGTCAGTCCCGCCATCCCGGGAATCAGTCTGGTGAACCTTCGCTGCACTCCCTCAATAGCAAGAATGCCCCAACGCAGCTCCGAAATCGCAAGGTCCCGCGAGGCGTCTCAGGTCGGTGACATAATCCGCCACGTCCTGGGCCCCCGGAGCGATGGTGCGTGTAAAAACGATACCTGGCCACGAGGATACTCTCCTTCGGCTTGAGGTGGTCCTGAACCAGCGCGCACAGCGCTGTGTATTCCTTCTCCGTTGGTTTTGTCGGTGCGAGCAGATTCGTGATGAGGCCGTATATTTTAGGCCCACAGACGGTGAGGAGAACCGCCCTGCGCTTGGCCGCGTTAGTGTCTCCTTCCAGCTCGTTGGCCACAAAGTACTGGTCGAGATGCTCGACGAAGGCTTCCCAATCATCACCCTCTCCGGATCTCTCCAATATTCCAACGGTGATGGTTGCGCGAAGGTTCGTATTCTGTTACTCGTCGCCAATTGTTGTGTATAGAAGAACTCCACGAGGCTGAGTACTGTGAGCTAAACTTAGTGTGACCTTAACCTTCTATATTACAACTCCATAGTGCCTAAACAACATGGCAGCCAACCTTTTATACTGGCCCTGCACGTGTGTGCAGGTGACCATTGGGACTCCAACAGTCGCGCCCTCTGGTGGCAAATATTACATAGGTACATACATAACAGAGACAGTGTAGAGGGAGCTTTACTCTGTATCTAACCCCGTGCTGTACCTGCCCTGGGAGTGTTTGATGGGACAGTGTAGAGGGAGCTTTAGTCTGTATCTAACCCCATGCTGTACCTGCCCTGGGAGTGTTTGATGGGACAGTGTAGAGGGAGCTTTACTCTGTATCTAACCCCGTGCTGTACTTGCCCTGGGAGTGTTTGATGGGACAGTGTAGAGGGAGCTTTACTCTGTATCTAACCCCATGCTGTACCTGCCCTGGGAGTGTTTGATGGGACAGTGTAGAGGGAGCTTTACTCTGTATCTAACCCCATGCTGTACCTGCCCTGGGAGTGTTTGATGAGACAGTGTACAGAGAGCTTTACTCTGTATCTAACCCCGTGTTGTACATGCCCTGGGAGTGTTTGATGGGATGGTGTAGAGGGAGCTTTACTCTGTATCTAACCCCGTGCTGTACCTGCCCCTGGGAGTGTTTCATGGGACAGTGTAGAGGGAGCTTTACTCTGTATCTAACCCCCTGTACTTGCCCTGGGAGTGTTTGATGGGACAGTGTAGAGGGAGCTTTACTCTGTATCTAACCCCGTGCTGTACCTGCCCTGGGAGTGTTTGATGGGACAGTGTAGAGGGAGCTTTACTCTGTATCTAACCCCGTGCTGTACCTGCCCTGGTAGTGTTTGATGGGACAGTGTAGAGGGAGCTTTACTCTGTATCTAACCCCGTGCTGTGCCTGCTCTGGGAGTATTTGATGGGGACAGTGTAGAGGGAGATTTACTCTGTATCTAACCCCGTGCTGTACCTGCCCTGGGAGTATTTGATGGGGACAGTGTAGAGGGAGATTTACTCTGTATCTAACCCCGTGCTGTACCTGCCCTGGGAGTGTTTGATGGACAGTGTAGAGGGAGCTTTACTCTGTATCTAACCCCCTGTACCTGCCCTGGGAGTGTTTGATGGGACAGTGGAGAGGGAGCTTTACTCTGTATCTAACCCTATGCTGTACCTGCCCTGGGAGTGTTTGATGGGACAGTGTAGAGGGAGCTTTACTCTGTATCTAACCCTATGCTGTACCTGCCCTGGGAGTGTTTGATGGGACAGTGTAGAGGGAGTCTTAACCTGGATGTGCAAGAATTGGAGAACATTCTAGTACAACTTAGGCCTTCACTGAGGTCGAAATCTTGTGCACAAGGAGTTTGACAAAATACACTCACTGGGATTCACAAAAGAAGTCAACGATCGTTATATTTAAAGTAAATTAATGGAGGGCAGGGCATAATTATAGGGGGACTGTTTATCATTCGGCTTTGCTTTATAGATTGCGAGAAACCGGTTACTCTCTGCCATTCTCCCATTGCAGGCGTGCAGCCGATGATAGATAAAATTAACCCCTTGGTTATGTTGGTAGCACTCAAACTTCTGAGTCAGAATGTCGTGGGTTAGAGTCCCACACCACAAACACGTGCACAAAACCTAGGCCGACACTCCCAGTGCAGTACTGAGGGAGTGCCGCACTGTCAGAGGGGCAGTACTGAGGGAGCGCCGCACTGTCAGAGGGGCGGTACTGAGGGAGTGCCGCACTGTCGGAGGGGCGGTAGTGAGGGAGTGCCGCACTGTCAGAGGGGCAGTACTGAGGGAGTGCCGCACTGTCGGAGGGGCGGTACTGAGGGAGTGCCGCACTGTCGGAGGGGCGGTACTGAGGGAGTGCCGCACTGTCGGAGGGGCGGTACTGAGGGAGTGCCGCACTGTCGGAGGGGCAGTACTGAGGGAGTGCCGCATTGTCAGGGGGCAGTACTGAGGGAGTGCCGCACTGTCGGAGGGGCGGTACTGAGGGAGTGCCGCACTGTCGGAGGGGCGGTACTGAGGGAGCGCCGCACTGTCGGAGGGGCAGTACTGAGTGAGCGCCGCACTGTCGGAGGGACGGTACTGAGGGAGTGCCGCACTGTCAGAGGGGCAGTACTGAGGGAGTACCGCACTGTCGGAGGGGCAGTACTGAGGGAGCGCCGCACTGTCGGAGGGGCAGTACTGAGGGAGTGCCGCACTGTCGGAGGGGCGGTACTGAGGGAGCGCCACACTGTCGGAGGGGCAGTACTGAGGGAGTGCCGCACTGTCGGAGGGGCAGTACTGAGGGAGTGCCGCACTGTCGGAGGGACGGTACTGAGGGAGCGCCGCACTGTCGGAGGGGCAGTACTGAGGGAGCGCTGCCCTGTCGGAGGGGCAGTACTGAGGGAGTGCCGCACTGTCGGAGGGGCGGTACTGAGGGAGCGCCGCACTGTCGGAGGGGCAGTACTGAGGGAGTGCCGCACTGTCGGAGGGACAGTACTGAGGGAGCGCCGCACTGTCAGAGGTGCCGTCTTTTGGATGTGACATTAAACCGAGGCCCCGTCTGCCCTCTTGGGTGGATGTAAAAGATCCCGGGGCCACTATTGGAAGAAGAGCAGGGGGAGTTCTCCCCGGTGTCCTGGGGCCAATATTTATCCCTCAACCAACATCACTAAAACAGATGATCCGGGTCATTATCACATCGCTGTGTGTGGGAGCTTGCTGTGCGCAAATTGAGCTGCCGCGTTTCCCACAATACAACAGTGAGCGCACTCTAGATGAAGTACTCCGTGGGCTGTGAAGCCCTCTGGGACGTGCTGGGATGGCGTAAGGCGCTATCGAACTGCGATTTCCGTTGTTGCATCTCTCGTAGCACGCGACGTCGAATAATATAAAACAGACATCTGCATGCCAAGAATGCGTTTGATCAGAGCCTTCAGACGTGGGGAAAATGTCCGAGCATACTTGGAATGTTTGACTATCTTTGTCCCTCTTCCCAGAGACATGTTCAATGGACTTCCATCAAAGCAGCCTTAATAACAAGCGCCGTGCACAGGATAAGCACGATCCTGGGACTTCCTGTCCCAATCAAACGAGGTGAATCTGGGTGTGAGCAAGTAGGAGGGAATGTGTCTGCCAGAACGTCTAATTAAGTATGTTGTGTGTGTCTAATGAGCACTTCCAGGCCCCATCACAACTGCCCAACCTTCCCTCCTCCACTTTACAACGGTGGAGAACTTCAACAGCAGACAATAGGACCCACAGGAAAGTCCCGACAACAGCAAGCATGCTAAACTCACGCAAAGAAAACTTCTTTCGAAATGTAGAAACAGAGAAAATAGGTGCAGGAGCAAGCCATTCGGCCCTTCGAGCCTACACCACCATTCAATATGATCATGGCTGATCATTCACCTCAGTACCCCTTCCCTGCTTTCTCTCCATACCCCTTGATCCCTTTAGTCGTAAGGGCCACATCTAACTCCCTCTTGAATATATCCAATGAACTGGCATCAACAACTCTCTGCGGTAGAGAATTCCACAGGTTCACAATTCTCTGAGTGAAGAAGTTTCTCCTCATCTCGGTCCTAAGTGGCTTACCCCTTATCCTTAGACTGTGACCCCTGGTTCTGGACTTCCCCAACATCGGGAACATTCTTCCTGCATCTAACCTGTCCAGTCCCGTCAGAATTTTATATGTTTCTATGAGATGCCCTCTCATCCTTCTAAACCCCAGTGAATATAAGCCTAGTCAATCCAGTCTTTCATGGTCTACAGGGCTCTTGTATGGCTCAATACCTGCCCTCCTGTATGGCTCAGAGACATGGACCGTGTACAGTAGACACCTCAAGTCGCTGGAGAAATACCACCAACGATGTCTCCGCAAGATCCTGCAAATCCCCAGGGAGGACAGACGCACCAACATTAGCGTCCTCGACCAGGCCCAACATCCCCAGCATCGAAGCACTGACCACACTCGACCAGCTCCGCTGGGCAGGGCCACATTGTCCGCATGCCCCCGACACGAGACTCCCAAAGCAAGCGCTCTACTCGGGAACTCCTTCACGGCAAGCGAGCCAAAGGTGGGCAGAGGAAACGTTACAAGGGACCACCCTCAAAGCCTCCCTGATAAAGTGCAACATCCCCACCGACACCTGGGAGTCCCTGGGCCAAAGACCAGTCCGCCCGAAGTGGAGGGAGAGCATCCGGGAGGGCCGCTGAGCACCTCGAGTCTCGTGATGACCCCCTTATATTCCAGTCCTCAAGACATAAAGGCCAGCATTCCATTGGCCTTTCTGATTATTTTCTGTACCTGGTCATGATATTTTAATGGTCGATGTGCATGGACCCCGCCCAAGTCACTTTAGGCCGCCAGTGCTTTTCACGTTTCACCATTTAGAAAGTTCCCTGTTCTATCCTTTTCAGGTCCAAAGTGGGTGAGCTCACATTTGACTGCATTGAACTGCATTTGTCAGAGCTTTGCCCATTCACTTATGCAAGGGGCGTCGCGATAGAGGTTTTTAAGATTACGAAGGGGTTTGATAGGGTAGATGTCGAGATGGTTCTACTTGTTGTGGGAGAGACCAGAACTAGGGGCCATCAATATATCATCATCACAGGCAGTCCCTCGGAATCGAGGAAGACTTGCTTCCACTCTTAACACGAGTCCTCAGGTGGCTGAACAGTCCAATACGAGAGCCACGGTCCCTGTCACAGGTGGGACAGGCAGGGGTTGAGGGAAGGGGAGGGTGGGACTGGTTTGCCGCACGCTCCTTCCGCTGCCTGCGCTTGGTTTCTGCACGCTCTCGGCGACGAGACTCGAGGTGCTCAGCGCCCTCCCGGATGCACTTCCTCCACTTAGGGCGGACTGGCCTTTGGGCCCAGGGACTCCCAGGTGTCGGTGGGGATGTTGCACTTTATCAGGGAGGCTTTGAGGGTGGTCCCTTGTAACGTTTCCTCTGCCCACCTTGGGCTCGTTTGCCGTGAAGGAGTTCCCGAGTCGAGCGCTCGCTTTGGGAGTCTCGTGTCCGGGCATGGATTCTTCGCTGCAGTCAAGGCCACCTACTCGTCCAAACTCCCAAGGCCCCACCTCACTCCTGGCCAAGAACGGGGGAAACACTCATCAAGGACACCGAGGCAGCCAGGGCCCGCTGGAAGGAGCACTTTGAAGATCTCCTCAATCGAGACTCTGCCTTTGACTCGAGTGTTCTCGACTCCATCCCGCAGCACGCGGCCCGCCATCACCTCAGTGGGTAGAAGTTATACTGCAGCTGTACAGAGCCCTGGTTAGACCACACCTGGAGCACTGGGAGCAGTTGTGGGCCCCACACCTTCGGGAGGGTATGTTGGTCTTGGAGGGAGAGCAGTGTGGGTTTACCAGAACGATACCCGGACTTCGAGGGTTAAGTTACGAGGATCGATGACACACACTCGGGTTGTATTCCCTGGAATTTCGAAGGGTAAAGTGTGATATGATTGACGTTTTCAAGATAGTACATGGAACTGATAGAGATAAGCTATTTCTGCTGGTTGGACAGTCCAAGACTTGGGGGCATAGACTGCAAATCAGAGCCAGACCTTTCAGGAGTGACGTTCGGAAACATTTTGACACACAAAGGGCGGGAGGAATTCGGTACTCTCTTCCGCAAACGGCAATCGGTGCGAGATCAGTTAATTTAAAATCTGAGATTTATAGCTTTCTGTGAACCAAAGGTATTCAGGGATACGGGCCAAAGGCATTCCTTTGTTACCACCAGACGTGACTATTCCACCGCACTCCTGGCCGGCCTCCCACATTCTACCCAACGTAAACCACAGGTGATCCAAAACTCGGCTGTCCCCGTGTCCTAACTCGCACCGAGTCCCACTCACCCATCACCCCCTGTGCTCACTGACCCCGTGTCCTAACTCGCACCGAGTCCCACTCACCCATCACCCCCTGTGCTCACTGACCCCGTGTCCTAACTCGCACCGAGTCCCACTCATCCATCACCCCCTGTGCTCACTGCCCGTGTCCTAACTCGCACCGAGTCCCGCTCACCCATCACCCCCTGTGCTCGCTGCCCCCGTGTCCTAACTCGCACCGAGTCCCGCTCACCCATCACCCCCTGTGCTCGCTGACCTACATTGGCTCCCTGTTAAGCAACGCCTTGATTTCAAAATTCTCATCCTTGTTTACAAATCCCTCCATGTCCCTCACCCCCTCCCTATCTCTGTAACCTCCTCCAGCCCATACATCCCTCCCCATCTCTGTAACCTCTACCAGCCCCTACACCCCTCCCTATCTCTGTAACCCCCTCCAGCCCCTACACCCCTCCCTATCTCTGTAACCTCTTCCAACCCCTACACCCCTCCCTATTTCTGTAACCCCCTCCAGCCCCTACACCCCTCCCTATCTCTGTAACCCCCTCCAGCCCCTACACCCCTCCCTATCTCTGTAACCTCCTCCAGCCCCTACACCCCTCCCTATCTCTGTAACCTCCTCCAGCCCCTACACCCCTCCCTATCTCTGTAACCTCCTCCAGCCCCTACACCCCTCTCTATCTCTGTAACCTCCTCCAGCCCCTACACCCCTCCCTATCTCTGTAACCCCCTCCAGCCCCTACATCCCTCCCTATCTCTGTAACCTCCTCCAGCCCCTACACCCCTCCCTATCTCTGTAACCCCCTCCAGCCCCTACACCCCTCCCTATCTCTGTAACCCCCTCCAGCCCCTACACCCTCCCTATCTCTGTAACCTCCTCCAGCCCCTACACCCCTCCCTATCTCTGTAACCTCCTCCAGCCCCTACACCCCTCCCTATCTCTGTAACCTCCTCCAGCCCCTACAACCCCCGAGATCTCTGCACTCCTCTAATTCTGCCCCCCTGACCATCCCTGATTATAATCGCTCCACCATCGGTGGCCGTGCCTTCAGCTGCCTGGGCCCCAAGCTCTGGAACTCCCTCCCTAAACCTCTCCGCCTCTCTCTCCTCCTTCAAGACGCTCCTTAAAACCGACCTCTTTGACCCAGCTTTTGGTCGCCTGTCCCCAATATCTCCTTATGTGGTTTGGTGTTAAATTTATTTGCTTTGTCTTATAACGCTGCTGTGAAGCGCCTTGGGACATTAAAGTCGCTGTATAAATGCAAGTTGTTGTTGTATACGGAGTGAGGTCGCAGGTCAACCGCCATCTCATTGAATGGCAGAACAGGCTCGAGGGGCTCAATGGGCCTCCTCCTGTTCCTGTGTAACAGGCTCGAGGGGCTGAATGGCCTCCTCCTGTTCCTGTGTAACAGGCTCGAGGGGCTGAATGGCCTCCTCCTGTTCCTCTGTAACAGACTCGAGGGGCTAAATGGCCTCCTCCTGTTCCTGTGTAACAGGCTCGAGGGGCTGAATGGCCTCCTCCTGTTCCTAATGTAACAGGCTCGAGGGGCTGAATGGGCCTCCTCCTGTTCCTGTGTAACAGGCTCGAGGGGCTGAATGGCCTCCTCCTGTTCCTGTGTAACAGGCTCGAGGGGCTGAATGACCTCCTCCTGTTCCTAATGTAACAGGCTCGAGGGGCTGAATGGCCTCCTCCTGTTCCTAATGTAACAGGCTCGAGGGGCTGAATGGCCTCCTCCTGTTCCTGTGTAACAGGTTCGAGGGGCTAAATGGCCTCCTCCTGTCCTGTGTAACAGGCTCGAGGGGCTGAATGGCCTCCTCCTGTTCCTAATGTAACAGGCTCGAGGGGCTGAATGGCCTCCTCCTGTTCCTGTGTAACAGGCTCGAGGGGCTGAATGGGCCTCCTCCTGTTCCTGTGTAATAGGCTCGAGGGGCTGAATGGCCTTCTCCTGTTCCTAATGTAACAGGCTCGAGGGGCTGAATGGCCTCCTCCTATTCCTAATGTAGCAGGCTCGAGGGGCTGAATGGCCTCCTCCTGTTCCTAATGTAACAGGCTCGAGGGCCTGAATGGCCTCCTCCTGTTCCTGTGTAACAGACTCGAGGGGCTGAATGGCCTCCTCCTGTTCCTGTGTAATAGGCTTGAGGGGCTGAATGGCCTCCTCCTGTTCCTAATGTAACAGGCTCGAGGGGCTGAATGGCCTCCTCCTGTTCCTAATGTAACAGGCTCGAGGGGCTGAATGGCCTCCTCCTGTTCCTGTGTAACAGGTTCGAGGGGCTAAATGGCCTCCTCCTGTCCTGTGTAACAGGCTCGAGGGGCTGAATGGCCTCCTCCTGTTCCTAATGTAACAGGCTCGAGGGGCTGAATGGCCTCCTCCTGTTCCTGTGTAACAGGCTCGAGGGGCTGAATGGGCCTCCTCCTGTTCCTGTGTAATAGGCTCGAGGGGCTGAATGGCCTTCTCCTGTTCCTAATGTAACAGGCTCGAGGGGCTGAATGGCCTCCTCCTATTCCTAATGTAGCAGGCTCGAGGGGCTGAATGGCCTCCTCCTGTTCCTAATGTAACAGGCTCGAGGGCCTGAATGGCCTCCTCCTGTTCCTGTGTAACAGACTCGAGGGGCTGAATGGCCTCCTCCTGTTCCTGTGTAATAGGCTTGAGGGGCTGAATGGCCTCCTCCTGTTCCTAATGTAACAGGCTCGAGGGGCTGAATGGCCTCCTCCTGTTCCTAATGTAGCAGGCTCGAGGGGCTGAATGGCCTCCTCCTGTTCCTAATGTAACAGGCTCGAGGGGCTGAATGGCCTCCTCCTGTTCCTGTGTAACAGACTCGAGGGGCTGAATGGCCTCCTCCTGTTCCTGTGTAACAGACTCGAGGGGCTGAATGGCCTCCTCCTGTTCCTGTGTAACAGACTCGAGGGGCTGAATGGCCTCCAACTTCAGTAGAAAAATGAACCTGCCTCTTCAATCTTTTCTGATCGTTGTAAACTCTCAATTCTGGTATCATCCGTGTAAACCTTGAGTGCACCTCCTACAGTGCCTTTATATCCTGACTGGCCAAGTTATCAAACATTAATTCAGGAACATTAAAAAACAAGGTATGATTCATGGACTGGCCCAGACACGAAACAGTACAGAGAGGTTCTGGATAAGACAGAGTCACACTGAACTCATCTCTTCGTTTCCTGTAAGCGAGACTGTCTCGCCTTTCAGCAATGAGCTCGGTTCGTCACCTGAATTCGGTTTAATCCGCTCCGTCAAATTCAGCTCATCCCAAACTCCCACTGTCCCGTGTCCAAACTCGCACCCAATCCAGCTCACCCATCGCCCCCTGTGCTCGCTGCCCCCGTGTCCTAACTCACACCGAGTCCCGCTCACCCATCACCCCCTGTGCTCACTGCCCCCGTGTCCTAACTCGCACCGAGTCCCGCTCACCCATCGCCCCCTGTGCTCGCTGCCCCCGTGTCCTAACTCACACCGAGTCCCGCTCACCCATCGCCCCCTGTGCTCGCTGCCCCCGTGTCCTAACTCACACCGAGTCCCGCTCACCCATCACCCCCTGTGCTCACTGACCTACATTGGCTCCCAGTTAAGCAACGCCTCGCTTTCAAAATTCTCGTCTTTGTTTTCAAATCCCTCCAGCCCCTACACCCTTCCCAATCTCTGTAACCTCCTCCAGCCCCTACACTCCTCCCTATCTTTGAAACCTCCTCCAGCCCCTTCATCCCTCCCTATCTCTGTAACCTCCTCCAGCCCCTACACCCCTCCCTATCTCAGTAACCTCCTCCAGCCCCTTCACCCCTCCCTATCTCTGTAACCTCCTCCAGCCCCTACACCCCTCCCTATCTCTGTAACCTCCTCCAGCCCCTACACCCCTCCCTATCTCTGTAACCTCCTCCAGCCCCTACACCCCTCGCTATCTCTGTAACCTCCTCCAGCCCCTACACCCCTCCGTATCTCTGTAACCTCCTCCAGCCCCTACACCCCTCCCTATCTCTGTAACCTCCGCCAGCCCCTACACCCCTCCCTATCTCTGTAACCTCCTCCAGCCCCTACACCCCTCCCTATCTCTGTAACCTCCTCCAGCCCCTACACCCCTCCCTATCTCTGTAACCTTCTCCAGCCCCTACGCCCCTCCCTATCTCTGTAACCTCCTCCAGCCCCTACACCCCTCCCTATCTCTGTAACCTCCTCCAGCCCCTACACCCCTCCGTATCTCTGTAACCTCCTCCAGCCCCTACACCCCTCCCTATCTCTGTAACCTCCGCCAGCCCCTACACCCCTCCCTATCTCTGTAACCTCCTCCAGCCCCTACACCCCTCCCTACCTCTGTAACCTCCTCCAGCCCCTACACCCCTCCCTATCTCTGTAATCTCCTCCAGCCCCTACATCGCTCCCTATCTCTGTAACCCCCTCCAGCCCCTACACCCCTCCCATCTCTGTAACCTCCTCCAGCCCCTACACCCCTCCCTATCTCTGTAAACTCCTCCAGCCCCTACATCGCTCCCTATCTCTGTAACCCCCTCCAGCCCCTACACCCCTCCCATCTCTGTAACCTCCTCCAGCCCCTACACCCCTCCCTATCTCTGCAACCTCCTCCAGCCCCTACACCCCTCCCTATCTCTGTAACCCCCGACCAGCCCCTACACCCCTCCCATCTCTGTAACCTCCTCCAGCCCCTACACCCCTCCCTATCCCGGTGCATTGTTTAACCAGGCAACGGCCCGTGGTTACCAACCATTATCTGGGGAGGGTGATCAGTACCACACCCATCCGGCCTGATTGTGTCTCCTCTCAGGCCTGCACTGGAGGCCCGAGGGCTTCAATCTGGTCTCGGTTACCGCCGGCCACCCCAGTTGAACCGTGTCGGAATCGGCAACACCAGAAATGGGAGCAGGAGTCGGCCATTCGGCCCCTCGAGTCTGCTCCGCCATTCAGTAAGATCGCGGCTGATCTGATCATGGACTCAGCTCCACTTCCCCGCCCGCTCCCCATAGCCCTTCACTCCCTTATCGCTCAAAAATCTGTCTATCTCCACCTTAAATATATTCAATGTCCCGGCCTCCACAGCTCTCTGGGGCAGAGAATTCCACAGATTTACAACCCTCTGAGAGAAGAAATTCCACCTTAAATGAGCCCCTTATTCTGAGACTATGTGCCCCCTAGTTCTAGATTCCCCCGCGAGGGGAAACACCCTCTCTGCATCGACCCTGTCCAGCCCCCTCAGAATCTTACACGCTTCAATAAGATCGCCTCTCATTCTTCTAAACTCCAATGAGTAGAGGCCCAACCTGCTCAAACTTTCCTCATCAGACAAAACCCCTTCATCTCCGGAATCATTCCGAGAGAGCTCTCTCGGGTGGCTCCATGATTTCCCCAGCCACCCACCGAGAGAGACACTCCAGGAGGTCCCTGTGGTTCGATCCCAAGCCCATAGAAACATAGAAACATAGAAAATAGGTGCAGGAGTAGGCCATTCGGCCCTTCTAGCCTGCACCGCCATTCAATGAGTTCATGGCTGAACATGCAACTTCAGTACCCCATTCCTGCTTTCTCGCCATACCCCTTGATCCCCCGAGTAGTAAGGACTTCATCTAACTCCTTTTTGAATATATTTAGTGAATTGGCCTCAACAACTTTCTGTGGTAGAGAATTCCACAGGTTCACCACTCTCTGGGTGAAGAAATTCCTCCTCATCTCGGTCCTAAATGGCTTCCCCCTTATCCTTAGACTGTGTCCCCTGGTTCTGGACTTCCCCAACATTGGGAACATTCTTCCTGCATCTAACTTGTCTAACCCCGTCAGAATTTTAAACGTTTCTATGAGGTCCCCTCTCATTCTTCTGAACTCCAGTGAATACAAGCCCAGTTGATCCAGTCTTTCTTGATAGGTCAGTCCCGCCATCCCGGGAATCAGTCTGGTGAACCTTCGCTGTACTACCTCAATAGCAAGAATGTCCTTCCTCAGGTTAGGAGACCAAAACTGTACACAATACTCCAGGTGTGGCCTCACCAAGGCCCTGTACAACTGTAGCAACACCTCCCTGCCCCTGTACTCAAATCCCCTCGCTATGAAGGCCAACATGCCATTTGCTTTCTTAACCGCCTGCTGTACCTGCATGCCAACCTTCAATGACTGATGTACCATGACACCCAGGTCTCTTTGCACCTGCCCTTTTCCTAATCTGTCACCATTCAGATAATAGTCTGTCTCTCTGTTTTTACCACCAAAGTGGATAACCTCACATTTATCCACATTATACTGCATCTGCCATGCATTTGCCCACTCACCTAACCTGTCCAAGTCGCTCTGCAGCCTCATAGCATCCTCCTCGCAGCTCACACTGCCATACTGACCTGGCACCAGCAGCAGTAACTTGAATTTCTTTCTCTATATACAGCTATATCTATGTACAATTCCCAAGGCATTTTACAGGAACGTAATCAGATGGAAGTCTCGGCACGGAGCCACAGGGGGAGCTATCAGGGATCCGGTGACCAACAACTTGGGCAAAGTTGGCAGCTTTTCCGGAGCGTCCTTAAAAGGAGCAGAGGCAACGCAGAGAGTCCCGGGCAGCTGAAGGAAATCGCGGGAGGGCACAATTGGAGGAGGGCAGAGATCTCAGCGGGGTCGCAGCACAGAAAGAAAGACTTGCATTTATATAGCGCCTTTCATGACCACCGGACGTCCCACACCGCTTTACAGCCAATGAAGTACTTTTGAGAGCGCGCTCATTGTTGTATTGTGGGAAACGCGGCAGCTCAATTTGCGCACAGCAAGCTCCCACACACAGCGATGTGATAATGACCCGGATCATCTGTTTTAGTGATGTTGGTCTGGGATAAATATTGGCCCCAGGACACCGGGGAGAACTCCCCCTGCTCTTCTTCCAATAGTGGCCCCGGGATCTTTTACATCCCCCCGAGAGGGCAGACGGAGCCTCGGTTTAACGTCTCATCCGAAATACGGCACCTCCGACAGTGCGGCACTCCCTCAGTACCGCCCCTCCGACAGTGCAGTGTTCCCTCAGTACCGCCCCTCTGACGGTGCGGCGCTCCCTCAGCACTGCCCCTCCGACAGTGCGGCGCTCCCTCAGTACTGCCCCTCCGACAGTGCGGCGCTCCCTCAGTACTGCCCCTCCGACAGTGCGGCGCTCCCTCAGTACTGCCCCTCCGACAGTGCGGCGCTCCCTCAGTACTGCCCCTCCGACAGTGCGGCGCTCCCTCAGTACTGCCCCTCCGACAGTGCGGCGCTCCCTCAGTACTGCCTCTCCGACAGTGCGGCGCTCCCTCAGTACTGCCCCTCCGACAGTGCAGGGCTCCCTCAGTACCGCCCCTCCGACAGTGCGGCGCTCCCTCAGTACTGCCCCTCCGACAGTGCGGCACTCCCTCAGTACTGCCCCTCCGACAGTGCGACGCTCCCTCAGTACCGCCCCTCCGACAGTGCGGCGCTCCCTCAGTACCGCACTGGGAATGTCAGCCTGGATTTTTCCGTGCTGAAGTCTCTGGTCTGGGACTCGAACCCACGACCTTCTAACTTAGAGGCGAGATGCTGCCCACTGAGGCACGACTGAGCACTGTAGTTACAGGAGGTTACTGAGATAGGGAGAGGTGTAGGGGCTGGAGGAGGTTACAGAAATAGGGAGGGGTGTAGGGGCTGGAAGAGGTTACAGAGATAGGGAGGGGTGTAGGGGCTGGAGGAGGTTACAGAGATAGGGAGGGGTGTCGAGGCTGGAGGGGGTTACAGACATAGGGAGGAGTGTAGGGGCTGGAGGAGGTTACAGAGATAGGGAGGGGTGTAGGGGCTGGAGGAGGTTACAGAGGTAGGGTGGGGTGTAGGGGCTGGAGGAGGTTACAGAGATAGGGAGGGGTGCAGGGGCTGGAGGAGGTTACTGAGATAGGGAGGGGTGTAGGGGCTGGAGGAGGTTACAGAGATAGGGAGGTGTAGGGGCTGGAGGAGGTTTACCGAGATAGGGAGGGGTGTAGGAGCTGGAAGTGGTTACAGAGATAGGGAGGGGTGTTGGGGCTGGAGGAGGTTACAGAGATAGGGAGGGGCGAGACCATGGAGGGATTTGTAAACAAGGATGAATATTTTGAAATTGAGGCGTTGCTTAAACGGGAGCCAATGTAGGTCGGCGAGCACAGGGGGTGATGGGTGAGCGGGACTCGGTGTGAGTTAGGACACGGGGCAGTAAGCACAGGGGGTGATGGGTGAGCGGGACTCGGTGCGAGTTAGGACACGGGGCAGTGAGCACAGGGAGTGATGGGTGAGCGGGACTCAGTGCGAGTTAGGACACAGAGTCAGCGAGCACAGGGAGTGATGGGTGAGCGGGACTGGGTGTGAGTTAGGACACGGGGCAGTGAGCACAGGGGGTGATGGGTGAGCGGGACTCGGTGTGAGTTAGGACACGGGGCAGTGAGCACAGGGGGTGACGGGTGAGCGGGACTCGGTGCGAGTTAGGACACGGGGCAGTGAGCACAGGGGATGATGGGTGAGCGGGACTCAGTGCGAGTTAGGACACAGGGTCAGCGAGCACAGGGGGTGATGGGTGAGCGGGACTGGGTGTGAGTTAGGACATGGTGCAGTGAGCACAGGGGGTGATGGGTGAGCGGGACTCGGTGTGAGTTAGGACACGGGGCAGTGAGCACAGGGGGTGATGGGTGAGCGGGACTCGGTGCGAGTTAGGACACGGGGGCAGCGAGCACAGGGGGTGATGGGTGAGCGGGACTCAGTGCGAGTTAGGACACGGGGCAGCGAGCACAGTGGGTGATGGGTGAGCGGGACTCGGTGCGAGTTAGGACACGGGGCAGCGAGCACAGTGGGTGATGGGTGAGCGGGACTTGGTGCGAGTTAGGACACGGGGCAGTGAGCACAGGGGGTGATGGGTGAGCGGGACTCGGTGCGAGTTAGGACACAGGGTCAGTGAGCACAGAGGGTGATGGGTGAGCGGGACTGGGTGCGAGTTAGGACACGGGGCAGTGAGCACAGGGGGTGATGGGTGAGCGGGACTCGGTGCGAGTTAGGACACGGGGCAGCGAGCACAGTGGGTGATGGTTAGCGGGACTCGGTGCGAGTTAGGACACGGGGCAGCGAGCACAGTGGGTGATGGGTGAGCGGGACTCGGTGCGAGTTAGGACACGGGGGCAGCGAGCACCGGGGGTGATGGGTGAGCGGGACTCGGTGCGAGTTAGGACACGGGGCAGCGAGCACAGGTGGTGATGGGTGAGTGGGACTCGGTGCGAGTTAGGACACGGGAGCAGCCGAGTTTTGGATCACCTCTAGTTTACGTCGGGTAGAATGTGGGAGGCCGGCCAGGAGCGCGTTGGAATAGTCAAGTCTGGAGGTAACAAGGGCACGGATGAGGGCTTCAGCAGCGGATGAGCTGAGGCAGGGGCGGAGACGGGCGATGTTACGGAGGTGGGAGTGGGCGGGTTTAGTTATGCTGCGGATATGTGGTCGGAAGCTCATTTCGGGGACACATATGACACCCAGGTTGTGGACAGTCTGGTTCAGCCTCAGACAGGAGTTGGGGAGGGGGATGGAGTCGGGGGCTGGGGGAACGGAGGATGTATATTGTGCGGGGGAGTTGAGTTCAGGGGTGACGCTGGCCCTTTAAGACCGCCGAACTTCAGGAGAGATGGGTGGCAGGGGCAGTATGGATCTTCAGCCTGGGTGTGCAGCACAGTGCAGTCGTCTGGCTGGGCTTGCAAGGGCTGGAACAGTCAGTGCTCGCTGCCCAGCGCTTGATTTGTGCTGCAAGCTGAGGCCTTTGAAACACAACCGGCCTCAGGCCGGGATCGGGGCCCATTGTCCCGGACACGGAAAAAATACCCAGCAGGCTGAGGGGGGCACTGACAGTCTGCAAACACACAGCCCCCAACGTCATCATCATCATCGACAGTCCCTCGGAATCGAGGAAGACTCACTTCCACTCTTAACACGAGTCCTTCGGTGGCTGAACAGCCCAATATGAGAGCCACAGTCCCTGTCACAGGTGGGACAGACAGTGGTTGAGGGAAGGGGAGGGTGGGACTGGTTTGCCGCACGCTCCTTCCGCTGCCTGCGCTTGGTTTCTGCACGCTCTCGGCGACGAGACTCGAGGTGCTCAGCGCCCTCCCGGATGCACTCCCTCCACTTAGGGCGGACTGGTCTTTGGGCCCAGGAACTCCCAGGTGTCGGTGGGGATGTTGCACTTTATCAGGGAGGCTTTGAGGGTGGTCCCTTGTAACGTTTCCTCTGCCCACCTTTGGCTCATTTGGCCGTGAAGGAGTTCCGAGTAGAGCGCTTGCTTTGGGAGTCTCGTGTCGGGGGCATGCGGACAACGTGGCCCTGCCCAGCGGAGCTGGTCGAGTGTGGGCAGTGCTTCGATGCTGGGGATGTTGGCCTGGTCGAGGACGCTAACGTTGGTGCGTCTGTCAAACAGACAACTCTCAGCCCACAACATCAACCCACCCAGACCCTGAAACATGCCACACTCCCTCAGTACCGTTCCCAACAACGCTTCCAGTAAAATTAAATATAGACAACAACTTGCATTTCTATAGCGCCTTTCCCGACCAACGGACGTCACAAAGCGCTTTACAGCCAATGAAGTACTTTTGGAGTGTGCTCACTGTTGTATTGTGGGAAACGCGGCAGCTCAATTTGCGCACAGCAAGCTCCCACACACAGCAATGTGATAATGACCCGGATCATCTGTTTTAGTGATGTTGGTTGAGGGATAAATATTGGCCCCAGGACACCGGGGAGAACTCCCCCTGCTCTTCTTCCAATAGTGGCCCCGGGATCTTTTACATCCACCCGAGAGGGCAGACAGGGCCTCGGTTTAATGTCTCATCCGAAAGAAAGCACCTCCGACAGTGCGGCGCTCCCTCAGTACTGCCCCTCCGACAGTGCGGCGCTCCCTCAGTACTGCCCCTCCGACAGTGCGGCGCTCCCTCAGTACTGCCCCTCCGACAGTGCGGCGCTCCCTCAGTACAGCCCCTCCGACAGTGCGGCGCTCCCTCAGTACTGCCCCTCCGACAGTGCGGCGCTCCCTCAGTACTGCCCCTCCGACAGTGCGGCGCTCCCTCAGTACTGCCCCTCCGACAGTGCGGCGCTCCCTCAGTACTGCCCCTCCGACAGTGCGGCGCTCCCTCAGTACTACCCCTCCGACTGTGCAGCGCTCCCTCAGTACTGCCCCTCCGACAGTGCGGCGCTCCCTCAGTACTGCCCCTCCGACAGTGCAGCGGTCCCTCAGTACATAGAAACATAGAAACATAGAAAATAGGTGCAGGAGTAGGCCATTCGGCCCTTCGAGCCTGCACCACCATTCAATAAGATCATGGTGATCATTCCCTCAGTACCCCTTTCCTGCTTTCTCTCCATACCCCTTGATCCCTTTAGCCGTAAGGGCCACATCTAACTCCCTCTTGAATATATCCAATGAACTGGCCTCAACAACGTTCTGTGGTAGAGAATTCCACAGGTTCACCACTCTCTGAGTGAAGAAGTTTCTCCTCATCTCGGTCCTAAATGGCTTACCCCTTATCCTATGAGTGTGACCCCTGGTTCTGGACTTCCCCAACATCGGGAACATTCTTCCTGCATCTAACCTGTCCAGTCCCGTCAGAATCTTATACGTTTCTATGAGATCCCCTCTCATCCTTCTAAACTCCAGTGAATACAGGCCCGGTCGATCCAGTCTCTCCTCATATGTCAGTCCAGCCATCCCTGGAATCAGTCTGGTGAACCTTCACTGCACTCCCTCAATAGCAAGAACGTCCTTTCTCAGAGTAGGAGACCAAAACTGAACACAATATTCCAGGTGAGGTCTCACCAAGGCCCTATACAACTGCAGTAAGACCTCCCTGCTCCTATCCTCAAATCCCCGAGCTATGAAGGCCAACATACCATTTGCCTTCTTCACCGCCTGCTGTACCTGCATGTCAACTTTCAATGACTGATGAACCATGACACCCAGGTCTTGTTGCATCTCCCCTTTTCCTAATCTGCCGCCATTCAGATAATATTCTGCCTTCGTGTTATTGCCCCCAAAGTGGATAACCTCACATTTATCCACATTATACTGCATCTGCCATGCATTTGCCCACTCACCTAACCTGTCCAAATCGCCCTGCAGCCTCTTAGCATCCCCCTCACAGCTCACACCGCCACCCAGTTTAGTGTCATCTGCAAACTTGGAGATATTATATTCAATTCCTTCATCTAAATCATTAATGTATATTGTAAAGAGCTGGGGTCCCAGCACTGAGCCCTGCGGCACTCCACTAGTCACTGCCTGCCATTCAGAAAAGGACCCGTTTATCCCGACTCTCTGCTTCCTCAAAAAATTTCAGAAGATTTGTCAAGCATGATTTCCTTTTCATAAATCCATGCTGACTTGGACCGATCCTGTCACTGCTTTCCAAATGTGCTGCTATTTCATCTTTAATAATTGATTCCAACATTTTCCCCACTACTGATGTCAGGCTAACCGGTCTATAATTACCCGTTTTCTCTCTCCCTCCTTTTTTAAAAAGTGGGGTTACATTAGCTACCCTCCAGTCCATAGAAACTGATCCCGAGTTGATAGACTGTTGGAAAATGATCACCAATGCATTCACTATTTCCAGGGCCACTTCCTTAAGTACTCTGGGATGCAGACTATCAGGCCCCAGGGATTTATCGGCCTTCAATCCGATCAATTTCCCAAACACAATTTCCTGTCGAATAAGGATATCCTTCAGTTCCTCCTTCTCTCTAGATCCTCGGACCCCTAGTACATCCGGAAGGTTATTTGTGTCTTTCTTCGTGAAGACAGAACCAAAGTATTTGTTCAATTGGTCCGCCATTTCTTTGTCCTCCATTATAAATTCACCTGAGTCCGACTGTAAGTGACCTACATTTGTCTTCACTAATCTTTTTCTCTTCACATATCTATAGAAGCTTTTGCAGTCAGTTTTTATGTTCCTGGCAAGCTTCCTCTCGTACTCTATTTTCCCCTCCTAATTAAACCCTTTGTCCTCCTCTGCTGAATTCTAAATTTCTCCCAGTCCTCAGGTTTGCTGCTTTTTTTGGCCAATTTATATGCCTCTTTCTTGGATCTAACACTATCCTTAATTTCCCTTGTTAGCCACGGTTGAGCCACCTTCCCTGTTTTATTTTTACTCCAGACAGGGATGTACAATTGTTGGAGTTGATCCATATGATCGTTAAAGGTTTGCCATTACCTATCCATCGTCAACCCTTTAAGTATCATTCGCCAGTCTATTCTAGCCAATTCACGTCTCATACCATCGAAGTTACCTTTCCTTAAATTCAGGACCCTAGTTTCTGAATTAACTGTCACTCTCCATCTTAATAAAGAATTCTACCATATTATGGTCACTCTTCCCCAAGGGGCCTCGCACAACAAGATTGCTAACTAGTCCTTTCTCATTACACATCACCCAGTCTAGGATGGCCAGTCCTCTAGTTGGTTCCTCGACATATTTGTCAAGAAAACCATCCCTAATATACTCCAGGAAATCCTCCTCCACCACATTGCTACCAGTTTGGTTAGCCCAATCAATATGTAGATTAAAGTCGCCCATGATAACTGCTGTACCTTTATTGCACGCGTCCCTTATTTCTTGTTTGATGCTGTCCCCAACCTCACTACTACTGTTTGGTGGTCTGTACACAACTCCCACCAGCGTTTTCTGACCTTTGGTATTCCGTAGCTCCACTCATATCAATACCCCTGGATGTTGAGTTCCCAGCCTTGGTCACCCTGGAGCCATGTATCTGTGATGCCAATTACATCATATACTTTAACTGCTATCTGCGCAGTTAATTCGTCCACCTTATTCTGAATACTCCTCGCATTCAGGCACAGAGTCTTCAGGCTTGTCTTTTTAACACACTTTGCCCCTTTAGAATTTTGCTGTAATGTGGCCCTTTTTGTTTTTTGCCTTGGGTTTCTCTGCCCTCCACTTTTAGTATTCTCCTTTCTATCTTTTGCTTCTGTCTCCCTTTTATTTCCCTCTGTCTCCCTGCATAGGTTCCCATCCCCCTGCCATATTAGTTTAACTCCTCCCCAACAGCACTAGCAAACACTCCCCCAAGGACATTGGTTCCGGTCCTGCCCAGGTGCAGACCGTCCGGTTTGTACTGGTCCCTCCTCCCCCAGAACCGGTTCAAATGTCCCAGGAATTTGAATCCCTCCCTTCTGCACCACTCCTCAAGCCACAAATTCATCTGAGCTATCCTGTGATTCCTACTCTGACTAGCACGTGGCACTGGTAGCAATCCGGAGATTACTACTTTTGAGGTCCTACTTTTTAATTTGGCTCCAAGCTCCCTAAATTCGTCTCGTAGGACCTCATCCCGTTTTTTACCGAAATTGATGGTCCCTATTTGCTCCATGACAACTGGCTGTTCACCCTCCCTTTTCAGAATGCCCTGCACCCGCTCCGAGACATCCTTGACCCTTTCACTGTTCACCCTCCGACAGTGCGGCGCTCCCTCAGTACTGCCCCTCCGACAGTACGGCACTCCCTCAGTACTGCCCCTCCGACAGTGCGGCGATCCCTCAGTACCGCCCCTCCGACAGTGCGGCACTCCCTCAGTACTGCCCCTCCGACAGTGCGGCGATCCCTCAGTACCGCCCCTCCGACAGTGCGGCACTCCCTCAGTACCGCCCCCCCGACAGTGCGGCACTCCCTCAGTACTGCCCCTCCGACAGTGCGGCGATCCCTCAGTACCGCCCCTCCGACAGTGCGGCACTCCCTCAGTACTGCCCCTCCGACGGTGCGGCACTCCCTCAGTACTGCCCCTCCGACAGTGCGGCGCTCCCTCAGTACTGCCCCTCCGACAGTGCGGCGCTCCCTCAGTACCGCACTGGGAGAGTGAGCCTGGATTTTGAGCACAATTTCCTGGAGTGTGGGACTCGAACCCACAACCTTCTGACTCAGAGGCGAGAGAAAGAGAGCGAGAGAGAGATACCCACTGAGCTACTGCCGGCGGGCGCCGAGATCTCCGAGAGCTGTGGGGCTGGAGGAGGTTACAGAGATAGGGAGGGGTGTAGGGGCTGGAGGAGGTTACAGAGATAGGGGGGGGGTGTAGGGGCTGGAGGAGGTTACAGAGATAGGGAGGGGTGTAGGGGCTGGAGGGGGTTACAGAGATAGGGAGGGGTGTAGGGGCTGGAGGAGGTTACAGAGATAGGGGGGGTGTAGGGGCTGGAGGAGGTTACAGAGATAGGGAGGGGTGTAGGGGCTGGAGGGGGTTACAGAGAAAGGGAGGGGTGTAGGGGCTGGAGGAGGTTACAGAGATAGGGAGGGGTATAGGGGCTGGAGGGGGTTACAGAGAAAGGGAGGGGTGTAGGGGCTGGAGGGGATACATAGATAGAGAGGGGTGTAGGGGCTGGAGGGGGTTACAGAGATAGGGAGGGGTGTAGGGGCTGGAGGAGGTACATAGATAGAGAGGGGTGTAGGGACTGGAGGAGGTTACAGAGATGGGGAGGGGTGTAGGGGCTGGAGGGGGTTACAGAGATAGGGAGGGGTGTAGGGGCTGGAGGGGGTACATAGATAGAGAGGGCTGCAGGGGCTGGAGGAGGTTACAGCGATAGGGAGGGGTGTAGGGGCTGGAGGAGGTTACAGAGATAGGGAGGTGTATAGGGACTGGAGGGGGTACATAGATAGAGAGGGGTGTAGGGGCTGGAGGAGGTTACAGAGATAGGGAGGAGTGTCAGGGCTGGAGGAGATTACAAAGATAGGGAGGGATTTGAGGGTGAGAATTTACAAATGGATGTGTTGCGGGAGCGGGAGCCAATGTCGGCCGGAGGGCAGACTGAGGTCTGGGGCCTAGTTAGGCCTGGCACAGCGCCCCCTGCAGGAGGCCCGGCCTGCCCTGCACGGCCTTGCCTGGGACTTACCCATGTTGCCATGGCGAGCCCTCTCGTGCAGGCACTGTTTTGAGATTGCATCACTGTCGGAGTAATTGCTAGTTGCATTAATTAAACTTAAGCTGCGGGTTGGCAAAGAGAAGGGTATCAGGTTACTGCCTGGCCACCCGGAATGGATTATCGGCAACAAAATACTGGTGTCATCGCTCTTTGCGTCTCCTGCTCTGGGACCCGGGCCCCAGGCCTCGCCTAAGTCGGCTTTCACAGCACTCTCCCCCGGCACGCGCCCGACGGGTTGCCAGGGGTTACAGGCACCAGCGCAGCATGGCGCGAGTTATTGATTGGGGCACCGGGCCAGGCCTGGCTCGAGCAGGCCCAACGCTTTCTTGCTCTGGGCGTGCAGGGAGCGAGCGGGGCAATAAACGCGACACGGGGGGTGGTTTACAGCAGGGTGTTGGGCAATGGGTGGACGGAGGGAGTGAGGGAGGGGGTGAGTGAGGGAGGGAGGGGGAGAGGGACAGAGAGTGAGAGAGAGGGGGAGCGAGGGAGGGAGTGCGTGAGAGAGAGGGAGGGAGAGAGAGACAGAGAGAGAGAGGGAGGGTGAGAGCAAGAGGGAGGGGAAGAGAGGGAGAGAGGGAGGGAGTGCGTGAGAGAGAGGGAGGGAGAGAGAGACAGAGAGAGAGAGCGGGAGGGTGAGAGCGAGAGGGAGGGGAAGAGAGGGAGAGAGGGAGGGAGTGCGTGAGAGAGAGGGAGGGAGAGAGAGAGAGAGAGACAGAGAGAGAGAGGGAGGGTGAGAGCGAGAGGGAGGGGAAGAGAGGGAGAGAGGGATGGAGTGCGTGAGAGAGAGGGAGGGAGAGAGAGACAGAGAGAGAGAGAGGGAGGGTGAGAGCGAGAGGGAGGGGAAGAGAGGGAGAGAGGGAGGGAGTGCGTGAGAGAGAGGGAGGGAGCGAGAGAGAGAGAGACAGAGAGAGAGAGGGAGGGTGAGAGCGAGAGGGAGGGAGAGAGGAGAGAGGGAGGGTGTGTGAAGACAGAGAGAGAGAGGGAGGGTGAGAGCGAGAGGAGGGGAAGAGAGGGGGAGAGGGAGGGAGTGCGTGAGAGAGAGGGAGGGAGAGAGGAGAGAGAGAGAGAGGGAGGTGAGAGGGAGAGAGGGAGGGAGTGCGTGAGAGAGAGGGAGGGAGGGTGAGAGCGAGAGGGAGGGGGTGAGAGGGAGAGAGGGAGGGAGTGAGTGAGAGAGAGGGAGGGAGAGAGAGAGAGAGACACACAGAGAGAGGGAGGGTGAGAGCGAGAGGGAGGGGGAGAGAGGGAGCGAGGGAGAGAGAGAGAGGTGGAGGGAGTGTGAGAGAGACAGAGAGAGAGAGAAGGAGGGAGGGAGGAAGGGAGTGTGAGAGATAGGGAGGGAGGGAAAGAAAGACAGAGAGAGCGAGAGAGACAGAGGGAGGGAAGGTGAGAGCGAGAGAGAGGGAGAGAGGGTGGGAGTGTTTGAGAGAGGGAGGGAGTGTGAGAGAGACAGAGAGCGAGAGAGAGAAGGAGGGAGGGAGGAAGGGAGTGTGAGAGAGAGGGATGGAGGGAAAGAGAGACACAGAGAGAGGGAGTGAGGGAGGGAGTGTGAGATAGAGAGGCAGAGAGAGGGAGGGAGTGTTGTGTATGTAATAACTCGAAGGACTGATTATTGTAAACTCCGAACAGGTACAAACTTGGCTCCATTTTATTCGGGCCCAAAGTGATCACATTACAAGATGGCTGGCCTTTTATACCTGGGCCACGCACCCGTGCACACAGCCGAATGACCTCCGACAGTGGCGCCCCCTGGTGGCTAGTAAACCCAAGCCTACATACACGACAATATCCCCCTTTAAGATATTAGTAACGGTCTTTTGACAAACAGCGATGGTCCTCGGCTTCCCGCTCCCGAGTTGAACGTCTCAGTTCAACTCCAGCCTTGGGTGAGTGTTCTGAGTCTGTTATGACTGGGGGCTGGGTAGCCGATCTGATGGGAGTGGTAATGACCATGTCAGGGATTGAAAGTCCAGATTCATTGATGACAGCGGAGTCCTCTGATGACTTGGTTGGTCACTGATCGTGTCTTCCTCAGACTGTTCCCGTTCATCCGTGTGCCACAGCTTTATCTGATCAACATGTTTCCTGCATGTCTGCCCATTCTTGAGCTTGACGATAAACACTCTGTTACCCTCCATGGCGACCCATTTGGGACCTTGACCATAATTCAGTACGTACACAGGATCGTTGGTAGAAATGTCGCCTGGCACAGCAGCGCGATCGTGATACCACTGTTGACTTTGACGTCTGTATTCGACATGATTAGTCAAGTCAGGGTGAGGCCACACCTGGAGTATTGTGTACAGTTTTGAGTCTCCTAACCTGAGGAAGGACATTCTTGCTATTGAGGGAGTGCAGCGAAGGAGACGTGAGTCCGGGGTCAGCGAGAGGCCTACAAAAGGCCGCGAGAGGCGTCGGGAGGTGCGTGAGTCCGGGGTCAGCGAGAGGCCTATTAAAAGGCCGCGAGAGGCGTCGGGAGGTGCGTGAGTCCGGGGTCGGCGAGAGGCCTACAAAAGGCCGCGAGAGGCGTCGGGAGTTCGTTGGAGAGACGTGAGTCCGGGGTTGGAGGCCTACAAAAGGCCGCGAGAGGCGTCGGGAGTTCGTTGGAGAGACGTGAGTCCGGGGTTGGCAAGAGACCTATAAAAGGCCGCGAGAGGCGTTGGGAGTTCGTTGGAGAAACGTGAGTCCGGGGTCGGCGAGAGGCCTACAAAAGGCCGCGAGAGGCGTCGGGAGTTCGTTGGAGAGACGTGAGTCCGGGGTTGGAGGCCTATAAAAGGCCGCGAGAGGCGTCGGGAGTTCGTTGGAGAGACGTGAGTCCGGGGTTGGCAAGAGACCTATAAAAGGCCGCGAGAGGCGTTGGGAGTTCGTTGGAGAGACGTGAGTCCGGGGTCAGCGAGAGGCCTATAAAAGGCCGCGAGAGGCGTCGGGAGTTCGTTGGAGAGACGTGAGTCCGGGGTCAGCGAGAGGCCTACAAAAGGCCGCGAGAGGCGTCGGGAGTTTGTTGGAGAGACGTGAGTCCGGGGTCGGCGAGAGGCCTACAAAAGGCCGCGAGAGGCGTCGGGAGTTCGTTGGAGAGACGTGAGTCCGGGGTCAGCGAGAGGCCTACAAAAGGCCGCGAGAGGCGTCGGGAGTTCGTTGGAGAGACGTGAGTCCGGGGTCAGCGAGAGGCCTACAAAAGGCCGCGAGAGGCGTCGGGAGTTCGTTGGAGAGACGTGAGTCCGGGGTCAGCGAGAGGCCTACAAAAGGCCGCGAGAGGCGTCGGGAGTTCGTTGGAGAGGCGTGAGTCCGGGGTCAGCGAGAGGCCTACAAAAGGCGTACTTGTGCAGTTACAGGGAGAGGGCAAAAAAGAAGTAGAAAGAAACAGAAAGGTGACGTCACAGCCAAGGGGGTAAGTGATTGGCTGGTGATTGGTGAGTAGTTTTTCTTTTTCTTTCTTTTTTATATCAGTCAGTAACTTTTAACATTGTTGTTGCCAATTTAAGGGTATCTAAGGGTTAAGTCATGGCAGGAGAGCTCGGTCACATGATATGCTCCTCCTGTACCATGTGGGAACTCAGGGACACTTCCGGTGTCGACTACATGTGCGGGAAGTGTATTCGCCTCGAGCTCTCTTCATCAATAGTTCAGCAGGGGAAGGACCCCGGTAAGCGTGTGGGGTCTTGTCCTGTAACTAAGCAATATGCGTGACAAGCGAGTCTGCAGTGAACCTTGAGTTACCCGTTCATACTCTGATTGATGGTTTGGACAGCACGCTCTGCTTGACCATTAGATGCGGGTTTGACTGGTGTTGACCTCACATGTTTGATACCGTTGAGTTTCATGAACTCTTGAAACTCCAGACTAGTGAAGCAAGATTCGTTGTCGCTCACAACGATGTCAGGCAGACCATGAGTAGCAAACATGACACGAAGGCTCTCAATGGTAGCTGTGGATGTACTGGATGACATGATTGTACACTCTATCCACTTGGAATATACATCCACCACAACTAAAGGCATCTTTCCCAGGAAGGGACCTGCAAAGTCGATGTGGATCCTGGACCATGGTTTGGACGGCCATGACCACAGACTCAGCGGAGATTCCGCTGGTACTTTGCTGAACTGCATGCAAGTGTTGCACTGATGCAAACATGATTCCAGATCAGAGTCAATTCCCGGCCACCATACATGAGACCCGGTGATGGCTTTAATCATGACAATACCGGGATGCGTGCTATGTGGATCATGCACAAATTTCTCTCTGCCTTTCTTGGGCATAACAACACGATTACCCCACAGTAAACAATCGGACTGAATGGGTAGTTCGTCTTTGCGATGGTTGTAAGGTTTGGTCTCATCACCCATTTGCTTGGGTGTGGCAGACCAATCACCACTAAGGACACAACGTTTCACAACCCATAATATCGGGTCCTGGCTGATCCAAATCTTAACTTGTTGGGCCGCGACAGGGGTTCCTTCACTTTCAAAAGCATCCATAACTAACAATAGGTCCGCTGGTTGTGGTGTTTCCACCTCCGGTGTGGGCAACGGCAGACGGCTCAGTGCATCGGCACAATTCTCGGTGCCAGGTCTATGGCGACTGACATAATCATACGCAGATAGTGTCAGCGCCCACCTCTGGATGCGGGATGAAGCATTCGTATTGATACCTTTGTTTTCCGAAAGCAATGAAATGAGCGGCTTGTGATCTGTCTCCAGTTCAAACCGAAGACCAAGCAGGTACTGATGCATCTTTTTAACCCCATACACACAGGCTAGTGCTTCTTTCTCTGCCATGCTATAGGCTCGTTCCACCTTTGACAAACTTTTTGAAGCATACGCAACACATTGTAATTTGTCCGGCTCATTAGCTTGTTGGAGCACGCAACCAACTCCATATGATGAAGCATCACGGGCCAATACTAGACGCTTACACGGATCATAATGTACCAGCAGCTTGTTACAGCCAAGCAGATTAGTAGCTTTCTCAAAAGCTCTGTCTTGTGATGCACCTCAAACCCAGTTGTCGCCTTTTCTGAACAGCAGGTGCAGTGGCTCTAATAAGGTGCTCAATCTAGGTAAGAAATTACCAAAGTAGTTGAGTAGACTCAGGAATGAACGCAGCTCCGTCACATTCTGAGGCCTGGGTGCAATTTTGATGGCCTTGGTTTTCGAGTCCGTGGGCCTGATGCCTTCAGCAGCAATCTTCCTCCCCAGAAATTCGACTTCCGGTGCCATGAAGATGCACTTCGAACGATTCAGCCTGAGTCTCACTTTGTCCAGACGATGTAGAACCTCTTCAAGGTTGTTCAGGTGTTCGGCAGTGTCACGACCTGTGACCAGAATGTCATCTTGGAACACGACGGTTCTGGGGACCGACTTCAGTAGACTCTCCATGTTTCTCTGGAATATGGCTGCAGCCGAGCGAATTCCGAAAGGGCACCTGTCCTTTAGCGTGTTGATGCACATAAGTCTCTTCGACGTGTCGACCAGCTCCTGTGTCATGTAGGCCGACGTCAGATCCAGTTTTGTGAACGACTTCCCCCCGGCTAGCGTTGCAAACAGGTCATCAGCCTTCGGTAACGGGTACTGATCCTGTTTTGAAACTCGGTTGATCGTAACCTTGTAGTCGCCACAAATCCTGACAGTACCATCACTGTTCAACACGGGAACAATGGGGCTGGCCCATTCGTTAAATTCGACCGGTGATATGATATGCCTGAGCTTTATGATGGACGGGTCTTGCATCCAAGTCCACGTGGATCTGCACCTTGGCTCCCGTGAAACTGCCGATGCCTGGTTCAAACAGCGAGGGGGAACTTGCTCATCACTTGAGCACATGGAGTATCCTCCGACGACGACAACACTTTGATCTCGTTCCAGTTCCATTTGATTTTTTTCTAACCAGTTCCTGCCGAACAGGGTTGGACCATTGCCTGGAACAATCCATAACGGTAAATCATGAACCGCACCATCATATGACACCATGATTACTGCACTACCAATCACCGTTCTGAGTTCTTTAGAGTACGTACGCAACTTGGCATTGACTGGGCTCAGCTCAGGCCTCACAGGCTGAGTATCCCACGGCCTGTCGAATGTCCTCTGGCTCATTATTGATTGACTCGCACCCGTGTCCAATTCCATCGATACCGGCACACTATTAAGTTTCACATTAATCATTATCGGTTGGCTCTTTGTTAGGAATGAATACCGTCCATACACTTCCTGTTCTGGTATCTCGGATTGTATGTCCGGATCCGCGCTAGACTGGTCATCATCCTCCACGTGGTGTGTTGCAGCACGCTTGCTCAGTTGCGGACACATGCGCTGGAGATGCCCCACTCTCGAACAGCCTTTACAAATATACTCTTTAAACCAACACTGATGATGTCGATGATTTCCCCCACAATCCCAACACGGTGATACCGGATTCATTCCCGTTGGCGGACTTTGAGCAACCACTGTTTTCGCGTACGCAGTCGGGTCGGCCCTGCCATGTGCAGCTTTGTCAAACGGCGAGACTATCTTGTTTACAGTACTTGCCGAGTTCCGATTTTTCGATGATATCTGCTTTAAGCTTTTGTCCGTCGTCATGCATGATTGGGCAATCGTGACGGCCTTGCTCAAATCCAGCGTCTCCGCCACCAGTTGCTTACGCAGGATCACCTCGTGGCTGATGCCGATTACATCGAAGGCCCGCAGCATGTCTGCCAGCGCAGTTGCGAACTTACACGGTCCAGCTAGACGCCTTAGGTCGGCAACGAATTCCGATACATGCTGGCCCTCAGAACGAACGTGCGTTTAGAATCGATATCTTGAGATGATGACGCCTTCATCTGGTTTGAGATGGTCACGTACCAGAGCACACCGTGTTTCATAGTCCGTGTCCGTTGGACTTAAGGGCGAGGGGCGATTCTTTATAAATCCATAGATTTTCGGCCCGCAAACCGTGAGGAGGACCGCCCAGCATCGAACTGCGTCTGCCTCTTTCTTCATTTTGTTGGCCACGAAGTACTGGTCCAACCGGGTCACAAAGTCTGCCCAATCTTCTCCCTCCACCAATCGCTCCAGAATTCTAATTGTGCTCATTGTTGCATGCGACGGTTCTTGTGACCTGGTCGCCAAATGTTGTGTCTGCAATAACTCAATAGACTGAATACTGTAAACGCCAAACAGTTGCAAACCTGGCTCTACTTTATTCGGGCCCAAAGTGATTACATTACAAGATGGCTCGCCTTTTATACGATTAATGACCTCCAACAGTGTCGCCACCTGGTGGCTAGTAAACCCAAGCATACATACATGGCAGGGAGGGAGAGGGAGCGCGTGAGAGAGAGGGAGGGAGGGAGTGCGTGTGTGTGAGAGACAGAGAGAGAGAGAGAGAGGGGGAAAGAGGGACGGAGAGGGGAGTGTGTGAGAGGCAGAGGGAGGGAGGGTGTGAGAGAGGGAGGGAGGGAGTGTGTGCGAGAGAGAGGGAGGGAGGGAGGGAGTGGGAGAGGGAGGGAGAGAGCGGGAGAGAGAGCGCGAGAGGGGGGGAGTATGAGGGAGAGAGGGAGGGAGAGACGTGTTGGATGTGTTCGGGAGGGAGTTGGATGTGGTCCTTGCGGCTGGGGTGGGTGATCAGCCATGATCTTGTTGAATGGTGGTGCAGGCTCGAAGGGCCGAATGGCCTACTCCTGCACCTATTTTCTATGTTTCGATGTTTCTATGAGAGGGGGAGGGAGAGGGAGGGAGAGGGAGAGGGGGAGAAAGAGCGAGAGGGCAGCCACAATCTCGGGGCCCATGTTGTGTGAGCCCCGGTTTCCGTGGAGACTGTTGATTGGACAGCAAACCATGTGGATTCAGCCATTTTGTGCAACATGTCAATAAATATTTGAGAATATTTCCTGTTCCTAGGCTCTTGCTCGATTGGAAACAATTGTCCCATGGGCCATGGACCCTGCTGCAAACCAGTCGCTGGAACACTTGTGTGAGAATGTTTAAGGTTTTGTGCACCTGCCCTCGCTATCAGCCTGTATATCAAACAATGTTAATAAATCTACAGTCCAAATTCTAAAGTCTGTATTTACATAACTCCTTATCGCAACCTCAAACCAATTCACGCGCAAAGAATTTTATTGAAGTGATTATTCCAACACTTTCCTGACCAGCCGCACGAGTCCCGCTCACCCATCACCCCCTGTGCTCGCTGCCCCCGTGTCCTAACTCGCACCGAGTCCCGCTCACCCATCACCCGCTGTGCTCGCTGCCCCCGTGTCCTAACTCACACCGAGTCCCACTCACCCATCACCCCCTGTGCTCGCTGCCCCCGTGTCCTAACTCGCACCGAGTCCCGCTCACCCATCACCCCCTGTGCTCCCTGCTCCCGTGTCCTAACTCGCACTGAGTCCCGCTCACCCATCACCCCCTGTGCTCGCTGCCCCCGTGTCCTAACTCACACCGAGTCCCACTCACCCATCACCCCCTGTGCTCGCTGCCCCCGTGTCCTAACTCGCACCGAGTCCCGCTCACCCATCACCCCCTGTGCTCGCTGCCCCCGTGTCCTAACTCGCACCGAGTCCCGCTCACCCATCATCCCCTGTGCTCGCTGCCTCGTGTCCTAACTCGCACCGAGTCCCACTCACCCATCACCCCCTGTGCTCGCTGCCCCGTGTCCTAACTCGCACCAAGTCCCGCTCACCCATAACCCCCTGTGCTCGCTGCCCCCGTGTCTTAACTCGCACCGAGTCCCACTCACCCATCACCCCCTGTGCTCGCTGCCCCGTGTCCTAACTCGCACCAAGTCCCGTTCACCCCCTGCGCTCGCTGACCTACATTGGCTCCCAGTCCGGCATCGTCTCAATTGAAAAATTCTCTTTTCAAATCCCCTCCATGGCCTCCTCGGCCCTCCCTATCTCTGTAACCTCCTCCAGCCCCTACACCCCTCCCCATCTCTGTAACCTCCTCCAGCCCCTACACCTCTCCCTATCTCTGTAACCTCCTCCAGCCCCTACATCCCTCCCTATCTCTGTAACCCCCTCCAGCCCCACAACCCCCCCGAGATGTCTGCGCTCCTCTAATTCTGCCCTCCTGACCATCCCCTGATTATAATCGCTTCACCATCGGAGGCCGTGCCTTCAGCTGCCTGGGCCCCAAGCTCTGGAACTCCCTCCCTAAACCTCTCCGCCTCTCTCTCCTCCTTCAAGACGCGCCTTAAAACCCACCTCTGTGACCCAGCTTGTGGTCACCTGTCCCTAACATCCCTTTATTTCCGACATTACAAGAGTGACTCCACTTCCGAAGGTATTTCATTGGCGATTGCGATGTATGCCCCTGTGAGGATGCTCACGGGTTGGTTGAGCCGTTGAGCTGGGCGTGGCTTGGCCAGTCACGTGATGTTGAACAGAATCAATAAAACCCCGGCCAGTTGGGTTCGGGGGATCCACGATGGGGCAGGTGGTTGTGAGCCTGGTGGGTGAACCGGTAATGTGTTGTGTGATTGTTAAACCTTTTGCTCATAAACCAACTCATTCGGAATAGCGACGTGTCGCTGTGAATTCTTAAGCAAAGAACCCATGAAGCAAATACATTACAGGAGGGCAGCGCTTTGGGACGCCCTGAGGTTGTGAAAGGCGCTATATAAATGCACGGTCTTCCTTTGGAATCATAGAAGGATACGGCACAGGAGGATCCCATTGGGCCCATGGAGCCCGTGCTGTGCCGGCTCTGAGGGAGCGATCCAATCAGTCCCACTCCCCACTGCTCTTTGTTTTAATTTAGTTGTTCACGGGATGTGGGCCGTCGCTGGCAAGGCCGGCATTTATTGCCCGTCCCTAATTGCCCCTTGAGAAGGTGGTGGTGAGCCGCCTTCTTGAACCGCTGCAGTCCGTGTGGTGAAGGTGCTCCCCCCCCCCCTCACACAGCGCTGGCTTTGTCGTAGGGGTTTGGTGCAACTGAGTGGCTCACTGCTCCAGTCCCTGTGTCTCAGAGGGGCAGTTAAGAGCCAACCACATCGCTGTGGGCCTGCAGTCACATATTGTCGCCGAGAGCGTGCAGAAACCAAGCGCAGGCAGCGGAAGGAGCGTGCGGCAAACCAGTCCCACCCTCCCCTTCCCTCAACCATTGTCTGTCCCACCTGTGACAGGGACTGTGGCTCTCGGATTGGGCTGTTCAGCCACCCGAGGACTCGTGTTAAGAGTGGAAGCAAGTCTTCCTCGATTCCGAGGGTCGGCCTCTGATGATGATCAGCCAGACTGGGTAAGGGCGACAGATTTCCTTCCCGAAAGGGACATTAGTTAACCAGTTGGGTTTTCACAACAATGCGGTAGCCGATGGTCACCATCAGTGACACGAGCTTTTTTAAATTCCAGATTTTTTTAATTGACTGAATTTATAGTCCCCAGCTGCCCTGGTGGGATTTGAACTCGGGTTCCCGGATCATCAGTCCAGGGTCGGGATTACTGGTCCACCGACAGTGAAGGGGGTTGCCTTATGAGGAAAGGTTGAGGAGGTCGGGCCTCTACTCATTGGAGTTTCGAAGAATGAGAGGCGATCTTATTGAAACGTATAAGACTCTGAGGGGGCTGGACAGGGTAGATGCAGAGAGGATGTTTCCCCTCGTGGGGGAATCTAGAACTAGGGGGCACATAGTTTCAGAATAAGGGGTCACACATTTAGAATGGAGATGAGGAGAAATTTCTTCTTTCAGAGGGTTGTAAATCTGTGGAATTCGCTGCCTCAGAGAGCTGTGGAGGCTGGGACATTGAATAAATTTAAGGCGGAGATCGACAGATTTTTTAACGATAAGGGAGTGAAGGGTTATGGGGAGCGGGCGGGGAAGTGGAGCTGAGTCCATGATCAGATCAGCCATGATCGTATTGAATGGCGGAGCAGGCTCGAGGGGCCGAATGGCCGACTCCTGCAGTACAGAGGGAGCGCCGCACTGTCAGAGGGGCGGTACTGAGGGAGCGCCGCACTGTCGGAGGGGCAGTACTGAGGGAGCCCCGCACTGTCGGAGGGGCGGTGCTGAGGGAGCCCCGCACTGTCGGAGGGGCAGTACTGAGGGAGCACCGCACTGTTGGAGGTGCCGCCTTTCGGATGAGACGTTAAACCGAGGCCCCGTCTGCCCTCTCGGGTGGATGTAAAAGATCCCGGGGCCACTATTGGAAGAAGAGCAGGGGGAGTTCTCCCCGGTGTCCTGGGGCCAATATTTATCCCTCAACCAACATCACTAAAACAGATGATCTGGGTCATTATCACATCGCTGTGTGTGGGAGCTTGCTGTGCGCAAATAGGCTGCCGCGTTTCCTACAGTACAACAGTGACCACACTCCAAAAGTACTTCATTGGCTGCAAAACGCTTTGGGACGTCATCAGGATGCAAAAGGCGCTATAGAAATGCGTCACGGATCTTGTTACTGTTCTGAGCGTGCAGATCACAGAACCACAGAAGTTTACGCCGTGGGAGAAGGCCATTCCGCCCATCTTGTCCGTGCCGGCCGACAAAAAGCCACCCGGCCTAATCCCACTTTCCCGCTCTCGGTCCGTAGCCCTGTAGGTTACGGCACTTCAAGTGTACATCCAGGTACTTTTTAAATGTGGTGAGGGTTTCTGCCTCTACCACCCTTTCAGGCAGTGAGTTCCACCCCAGACCCCCACCACCCTCTGGGTGAAGATATTTCACAGAAACATAGAAAATAGGTGCAGGAGTAGGCCATTCGGCCCTTCTAGCCTGCACCGCCATTCAATGAGTTCATGGCTGAACATGCAACTTCAGTACCCCATTCCTGCTTTCTCGCCATACCCCTTGATCCCCCTAGTAGTAAGGACTACATCTAACTCCCTTTTGAATATATTTAGTGAATTGGCCTCAACAACTTTCTGTGGTAGAGAATTCCACAGGTTCACAATTCTCTGGGTGAAGAAGTTTCTCCTCATCTCGGTCCTAAATGGCTTACCCCTTATCCTTAGACTGTGTGACCCCTGGTTCTGGACTTCCCCAACATTGGGAACATTCTTCCTGCCTCTAACCTGTCCAGTCCCGTCAGAATTTTACATGTTTCTATGAGATCCCCTCTCATCCTTCTGAACTCCAGTGAATACAAGCCCAGTCGATCCAGTCTTTCTTGATATGTCAGTCCCGCCATCCCGGAAATCAGTCTGGTGAACCTTCGCTGTACTCCCTCAATAGCAAGAATGTCCTTCCTCAAGTTAGGAGACCAAAACTGTACACAATACTCCAGGTGTGGCCTCACCAAGGCCCTGTACAACTGTAGCAACACCTCCCTGCCCCTGTATTCAAATCCCCTCGCTATGAAGGCCAACATGCCATTTGCTTTCTTAACCGCCTGCTGTACCTGCATGCCAACCTTCAATGACTGATGTACCATGACACCCAGGTCTCGCTGCACCTCCCCTTTTCCTAATCTGTCACCATTCAGATAATAGTCTGTCTCTCTGTTTTTACCACCAAAGTGGATAACCTCACATTTATCCACATTATACTTCATCTGCCATGCATTTGCCCACTCACCTAACCTGTCCAAGTCACTCTGCAGCCTCATAGCATCCTCCTCGCAGCTCACACTGCCACCCAACTTAGTGTCATCCGCAAATTTGGAGATACTACATTTAATCCCCTCGTCTAAATCATTAATGTACAATGTAAACAGCTGGGGCCCCAGCACAGAACCTTGCGGTACCCCACTAGTCACTGCCTGCCATTCTGAAAAGTCCCCATTTACTCCTACTCTTTGCTTCCTGTCTGACAACCAGTTCTCAATCCACGTCAGCACACTACCCCCAATCCCATGTGCTTTAACTTTGCACATCAATCTCTTGTGTGGGACCTTGTCGAAAGCCTTCTGAAAGTCCAAATATACCACATCAACTGGTTCTCCCTTGTCCACTCTACTGGAAACATCCTCAAAAAATTCCAGAAGATTTGTCAAGCATGATTTCCCTTTCACAAATCCATGCTGACTTGGACCTATCATGTCACCTCTTTCCAAATGCGCTGCTATGACATCCTTAATAATTGAGTCCATCATTTTACCCACTACTGAGGTCAGGCTGACCGGTCTATAATTCCCTGTTTTCTCTCTCTCTCCCTCCCTCCTCAAATCCCCTCTAAACCTCCCCCCAATTACTTTAAATCTCTGCCCCCTGGTTGTTGACCCCTCTGCTAAGGGAAACAGGTCCGTCCTATCCACTCGATCCAGGCTCCTCATCATTTTATACACCTCAATCAGGTCTCCCCTCAGCCTCCTCTGTTCCAAAGAAAACAACCCCAGCCTATCCAATCTTTCCTCATCGCTAAAATTCTCCAGTCCAGGCAACATCCTGGTAAATCTCCTCTGTACCCTCTCTAGTGCAACATCCTGGTAAATCTCCTCTGTACCCTCTCCAGTGCAATCACATCTTTCCTGTAATGTGGTGACCAGAACTGCACGCAGTACTCCAGCTGTGGTCTAACCAGTGTTTTATACAGTTCGAGCTACATAGTCGAGGTATTTACTGAGGTGTACGAAAGCATGGGCCTTACACTAAACATCCGTAAGACAAAGGTCCTCCACCAGCCTGTCCTCACCGCACAGCACTGCCCCCCAGTCATCAAGATTCACGGCACGGCCCTGGATAACGTGGACCATTTCCCATACCTAGGGAGCCTCTTATCAACAAGAGCAGACATTGATGACGAGATCCAACACCGCCTCCAGTGCGCCAGTGCAGCCTTTGGCCGCCTGAGGAAAAGAGTGTTTGAAGACCAGGCCCTCAAATCTACCACCAAGCTCATGGTCTACAGGGCTGTAGTGATACCCGCCCTCCTGTATGGCTCAGAGACATGGACCATGTACAGTAGACACCTCAAGTTGCTGCAGAAATACCACCAACGATGTCTCCGCAAGATCCTGCAAATCCCCTGGGAGGACAGACGCACCAACGTTAGCGTCCTCGACCAGGCCAACATCCCCAGCATCGAAGCACTGACCACACTCGACCAGCTCCGCTGGGCAGGGCCACATTGTCCGCATGCCCCAGACACGAGACTCCCAAAGCGAGCGCTCTACTCGGAACTCCTTCACGGCCAAAGGTGGGCAGAGGAAACGTTACAGGGGACCACCCTCAAAGCCTCCCTGATAAAAGTGCAACATCCCCACCGACACCTGGGAGTCCCTGGGCCCAAAGACCAGTCCGCCCTAAGTGGAGGGAGTGCATCCGAGAGGGCGCTGAGCACCTCGAGTCTCGTCGCCGAGAGCGTGCAGAAACCAAGCGCAGGCAGCGGAAGGAGCGTGCGGCAAACCAGTCCCACCCTCCCCTTCCCTCAACCACTGTCTGTCCCACCTGTGACAGGGACTGTGGCTCTCATATTGGGCTGTTCAGCCACCGAAGGACTCGCGTTAAGAGCGGAAGCAAGTCTTCCTCGATTCCGAGGGACTGCCTATGATGATATTTCAAGCATAACCTCCCTCCTTGCTCTTGTATTCTGTGCCTCAGCTAATCAAATACTCTTACGCAGATCTGCAGGCAGATTAATACCCTTAATCAAGGTGAAGGACATTCCTTGAAGCAAGTGTTTATTGGTGTCAAATTCTCGCGTGCAATGATACAAGCCAACCCTAGATTCTCACAACAGACACTCCCTGACTTTCGAGACTGTTTGTCTCAAGTATTTTTTTGGTGTATAGAATGATGAAATCTGACTTTAATTCCCATCCAATCTGGTGAGTCGGAATCGCCCTGTCATTACAGCACATGCGAAACAGCGAGGTTTCAAACCGTGTGGGTGGGGATCACAATGATCACAATCAAACACGTTTATTCCGAGCTCACAAAACAAGGGTTACGGTAACCACAGCACCTTTCATCACCTCCGGACGTCCCCACGCGCTTCACAGCTAATGAAGTACTTTTGGAGTGTGGTCACTGTTGTATTGTGGGAAACGTGGCAGCTCAATTCACGCACAGCAAGCTCCCACACACAGCGATGTGATAATGACCCGGATCATCTGTTTTAGTGATGTTGGTTGAGGGATAAATATTGACCCCAGGACACCGGGGAGAACTCCCCCTGCTCTTCTTCCAATAGTGGCCCCGGGATCTTTTACATCCACCCAAGAGGGCAGACGGGGCCTCGGTTTAATGTCTCATCTGAAAGACGGCACCTCCGACAGTGCGGTGCTCCCTCAGTACTGCCCCTCCGACAGTGCGGCACTCCCTCAGTACCTCCCCTCCGACAGTGTGGCGCTCCCTCAGTACTGCCCCTCCGACAGCGCAGTACGGCACTCCCTCAGTACCTCCCCTCCGACAGTGCGGCGCTCCCTCAGTACTGCCCCTCCGACAGCGCAGTACGGCACTCCCTCAGTACCTCCCCTCCGACAGTGCGGCGCTCCCTCAGTACTGCCCCTCTGACAGTGCGGCGCTCCCTCAGTACTGCCCCTCCGACAGTGCGGCGCTCCCTCAGTACTGCCCCTCCGACAGCGCAGTACGGCACTCCCTCAGTACCACCCCTCCGACAGTGCGGCGCTCCCTCAGTACTGCCCCTCCAACAGTGCGGCGCTCCCTCAGTACTGCCCCTCCGACAGTGCGGCGCTCCCTCAGTACTGCCCCTCCGACAGTGCGGCGCTCCCTCAGTACCGCCCCTCCGACAGTGCGGCGCTCCCTCAGTACCGCCCCTCCGACAGTGCGGCGCTCCCTCAGTACCGCCCCTCCGACAGTGCGGCGCTCCCTCAGTACTGCCCCTCCGACAGTGCGGCGCTCCCTCAGTACCGCCCCTCCGACAGTGCGACGCTCCCTCAGTACCGCCCCTCCGACAGTGCGGCGCTCCCTCAGTACTGCCCCTCCGACAGTGCGGTGCTCCCTCAGTACCGCCCCTCCGACAGTGCGGTGCTCCCTCAGTACCACCCCTCCGACAGTGTGGTGCTCCCTCAGTACTGCCCCTCCGACAGTGCGGTGCTCCCTCAGTACCGCCCCTCCGACAGTGCGGTGCTCCCTCAGTACCGCCCCTCCGACAGTGCGGTGCTCCCTCAGTACCGCCCCTCCGACAGTGCGGCGCTCCCTCGGGATGGGCACTGGGAGTGTGGGCCTGGATTAGGGGAATCAAATCTCTGGTGCAGGGACTCGAACCCACGACCTTCTGAATCAGTGGCGAGAGAGCGAGAGAGAGAGAGAAAGCTCGACCCACTGAGAAACATGTTAGCACCAACCCGGAGAGCCGGTGATTTTTCAGGGGGGACTTTATTCGAGGAGAGCCAGGGGCGGCGGGGGAGATGACAGAAGTTTCAGGTCAAAGCACTAGGCCCCAGGCCTGAAGAGGGGCCTGTAACCACGGTTACCTGTGCTGATTCCTAGTCCTGACGTGTTGAGACAGCACGAGATAGCGAGCTGCTTTATGGGGGCTGTTCTTTTCCACCGTAAACAGAAGTTAATAGACTGCAAGGTGGGGAGAGAGAAAGAGAGAAAGGCCCAAATTGTCAAGCAAGGCGTGTTTATTGAATTCTAAATGAATTGGCAGAAAACCGCATGTGAATCGGGAGGGAGTTTTTGGCAGATAATTACAGATAACTATGAGTGGCTTGAAGCCAGAAAGGTAGAGGAGAGAGGACATGCTAATCGAAGATGTGTCGCTTCGGCCTAATGGTCACCACATCCTAACTGGAGAGGCGGCCATTTTGTTGCTATCAGCCGCCCCTCCCCCACCTCCGAGGTTTTAGTAGTCGAGGGTTGCGTAGATATTTTCTTCCATTCGCGGGGGGGGAGAGCACATCTTGGCTTTCATCTTGGCTATCCCATTCATTCCACGTCTCTCGTTCCCCAGCTCAATTCCGCTGCTATTTAAGGCGTCAGCCGCAGGCCAGCGGGGAGCACTCTCGCCTCCGAGGCTAGAAGGTCGTGGGTTCGAGTCCCACTCCAGAAACTCGAGCCGGTAATCCAGCCCGGCACTCCTGGTGCCAGTACTGAGGGAGCGCCGCGCTGTCGGAGGGGCAGTACTGAGGGAGTGCCGCACTGTCGGAGGGGCAGTACTGAGGGAGCGCCACACTGTCAGAGGGGCAGTACTGAGGGAGTGCTGCACTGTCGGAGGGGCAGTACTGAGGGAGCGCCACACTGTCAGAGGGGCAGAACTGAGGGAGTGCTGCACTGTCGGAGGAGCGGGACTGAGGGAGCGCCACACTGTCGGAGGGGCGGTACTGAGGGAGCACCGCACTACGCTGTCGGAGGGGCAGTACTGAGGGAGCCTCTGCCGCACTGTCGGAGGGGCAGTACTGAGGGAGCCCCGCACTGTCGGAGGGGCAGTACTGAGGGAGCCTCTGCCGCACTGTCGGAGAGGTAGTACTGAGGGAGCCCCGCACTGTCGGATGGGGCAGTACTGAGGGAGCGCCGCACTGTCGGAGGGGCAATACTGAGGGAGCGCCGCACTGTCGGAGGGGCAGTACTGAGGGAGCGCCGCACTGTCGGAGGGGCAGTACTGAGGGAGTGCCGCACTGTCGGAGGGGCAGTACTGAGGGAGCGCCGCACTGTCGGAGGGGCGGTACTGAGGGAGTGCCGCACTGTCGGAGGGAGATTACTGAGGGAGCGCCGTACTACGCTGTCGGAGGGGCAGTACTGAGGCAGCGCCGCACTGTCGGAGGGGCGGTACTGAGGGAGCACCGCACTGTCGGAGGGGCGGTACTGAGGGAGCGCCGCACTGTCGGAGGGGCAGTACTGAGGGAGCGCCGCACTGTCGGAGGGGCAGTACTGAGGGAGCGCCGCACTGTCGGAGGGGCGGTACTGAGGGAGCCCCGCACTGTCGGAGGGGCTGTACTGAGGGAGCCCGGCACTGTCGGAGGGGCGGTACTGAGGGAGCGCCGCACTGTCGGAGGGGCGGTACTGAGGGAGCCCCGCACTGTCGGAGGGGCGGTACTGAGGGAGCGCCGCACTGTCGGAGGGGCGGTACTGAGGGAGTGCCGCACTGTCAGAGGGGCGGTACTGAGGGAGCGCTTCACTGAGTCACGGCTGGTATCGAGATCCACCCAGCAATGCCGACCACAGCCCTGGCTTGTCCTGAGGCAGAGATGCTGACGTCTCACCGTGACTCCCTGATAGTCACACCCCGTGATCTCCTGGCCTTCCCCATCGTGCCCGTGTTCATCAACAATCATGTTCTCCAACCACAGTCTCACTATAATTACCCTCTCGCATTCTCAGAGCCTCACAGCCCCAGGGAACGGCAATTATCCTCTCCGAGGTTGCGTGGCACCGCGGGGAATCCGTAGCCGGAGGCGGGCGAGTTGCCTATCTCGGCCCGGAGTTGCCGGGAGGGAGGCACCCACAGCAACAAACAACATTCCTTTGTACGGTGCCTCTCACACATCCCAACCTTCCCCAGAGCGTAAATCGGACAGAAATCTCACCCCGAGCCCCATGGGGAGATATTGGGGACAGGTGACCCAAAGCTGGGTCAAAGGGGTGGGTTTTAAGGAGCGTCTTGAAGGAGGAGAGAGAGGCGGAGAGGTTTAGGGAGGGAGTTCCAGAGCTTGGGGCCCAGGCAGCTGAAGGTACGGCCTCCGATGGTGGAGCGATGGAAAGCGGGAGACTCTGGAGGCCTCCCCTCCCCTCTCCTCTACTCCCCTCCCCTCCATTCCCCTCCCCTCTCCTCCACTCTCCTCCGATCCCCTCCCCTCCCCTCTCCTCCCCTCCCCTTCACTCCCCTCCCCTCCCCTCTCCTTCCCTCCCTTCCCCTCCACTCCCCTCCGATCCCCTCCCCTCCCCTCTCCTCCCCTCCCCTCCACTCCCCTCTCCTTCCCTCCCTTCCCCTCCTTCACTCCCCTCCGATCCCCTCCCCTCCTCTCCTCCCCTCCTCTCCTTCTCTCCCCTCCCCTCCCCTCCACTCCCCTCTCCTTCCCTCCCTTCCTCTACACTCCCCTCCGATCCCCTCCCCTCCCCTCCCCTCCCCTCCCCTCCTCTCCTCCCCTCCCCTCCCCTCCCCTCCACTCCCCTCTCCTTCCCTCCCTTCCCCTCCGATCCCCTCCCCTCCCCTCCTCTCCTCCCCTCCCCTCCCCTCCCCTCCCCTCCACTCCCCTATCCTTCCCTCCCTTCCCCTCCACTCCCCTCTGATCCCCTCCCCTCCTCTCTCTCCTCCCCTCCTCTCCTCCCCTCCCCTCCCCTCCTCTCCTCCCCTCCACTCCCCTCCCCTCTCCTCCCCTCCCCTCACTTCCACTCGCCATCGCTCCTCACCTCCCCTCCCGGCAGGGATATTCAGGGATGAAGGTTTAATTGTAACTTGTTGGCTTGGACACGATGGCGGATGAAAGCATGAGGGGCAGTTAATCCTGTCCCTCTCAATGCGAGGGGGGGGGGTGTATTATCATCATCATCATAGGCAGTCCCTCGGAATCGAGGAAGACTCGCTTCCACTCTTAACATGAGTCCTCAGGTGACTGAACAGCCCAATACGAGAGCCACAGTCCCTGTCACAGGTGGGACAGACAGTGGTTGAGGGAAGGGGAGGGTGGGACTGGTTTGCCGCACGCTCCTTCCGCTGCCTGCGCTTGGTTTCTGCACGCTCTCGGCGACGAGACTCGAGGTGCTCAGCGCCCTCCCAGATGCACTTCCTCCACTTAGGGCAGACTGGTCTTTGGGCCCAGGGACTCCCAGGTGTCGGTGGGGATGTTGCACTTTATCAGGGAGG
>NW_027254004.1:7500-10176 GCF_044704955.1 Pristiophorus japonicus
CCCTAACCCTAACCCTAAATGATGATGATGATGATAACCCTAACCCTAACCCTAACCCTAACCCTAACCCTAACCCTAAATGATGATGATGATGATAACCCTAACCCTAACCCTAACCCTAACCCTAACCCTAACCCTAACCCTAATCCTAACCCTAACCCTAACCCGAACCCTAACCCTAACCCTAACCCTAACCCTAACCCTAACCCTAAATGATGATGATGATGATAACCCTAACCCTAACCCTAACCCTAACCCTAACCCTAACCCTAACCCTAACCCTAACCCTAACCCTAAATGATGATGATGATGATAACCCTAACCCTAACCCTAACCCTAACCCTAACCCTAACCCTAACACTAACCCTAACCCTAACCCTAACAGTAACCCTAACCCTAACCCTAACCCTAACCCTAACCCTAACCCTAACCCTAACCCTAACCCTAACCCTAACCCTAAACCTAAATGATGATGATGATGATAACCCTAACCCTAACCCTAACCCTAACCCTAACCCTAACCCTAACCCTAACCCTAAATGATGATGATGATGATAACCCTAACCCTAACCCTAACCCTAAATGATGATGATGATGATAACCCTAACCCTAACCCTAACCCTAACCCTAACCCTAACCCTAACCCTAAATGATGATGATGATGATAACCCTAACCCTAACCCTAACCATAACCCTAACCCTAACCCTAACCCTAACCCTAACCCTAACCCTAACCCTAAATGATGATGATGATGATAACCCTAACCCTAACCCTAACCCTAACCCTAACCCTAACCCTAACCCTAACCCTAACCCTAACCCTAACCCTAACCCTAACCCTAACCCTAACCCTAACCCTAACCCTAACCCTAACCCTAACCCTAACCCTAACACTAACCCTAACCCTACCCCTAACCCTAACCCTAATCCTAACCCTAACCCTAACCCTAACCCTAACCCTAACCCTAACCCTAAATGATGATGATGATGATAACCCTAACCCTAACCCTAACCCTAACCCTAACCCTAACCCTAAATGATGATGATGATGATAACCCTAACCCTAACCCTAACCCTAACCCTAACCCTAACCCTAACCCTAACCCTAACCCTAACCCTAACCCTAACCCTAAATGATGATGATGATGATAACCCTAACCCTAACCCTAACCCTAACCCTAACCCTAAGCCTAACCCTAAATGATGATGATGATGATAACCCTAACCCTAACCCTAACCCTAACCCTAACCCTAACCCTAACCCTAACCCTAACCCTAACCCTAACCCTAACCCTAACCCTAACCCTAACCCTAACGCTAACCCTAACCCTAACCCTAACACTAACCCTAACCCTAACCCTAACCCTAACCCTAACCCTAACACGAACCCTAACCCTAACCCTAACCCTAACCCGAACCCTAACCCTAACCCTAACCCTAACCCTTACCCTAACCCTAACCCTAACCCTAACCCTAACCCGAACCCTAACACGAACCCTAACCCTAACCCTAACCCGAACCCTAACCCGAACCCGAACCCTAACCCTAACCCTAACCCGAACCCTAACCCTAACCCTAACCCTAACCCGAACCCTAACCCTAACCCTAACCCTAACCCTAACCCTAACCCTAACCCTAACCCTAACCCTAACCCTAACCCTAACCCTAACCCGAACCCTAACCCGAACCCTAACCCTAACCCTAACCCGAACCCTAACCCGAACCCGAACCCTAACCCTAACCCTAACCCGAACCCTAACCCTAACCCTAACCCTAACCCTAACCCTAACCCTAACCCTAACCCTAACCCTAACCCTAACCCTACCCCTAACCCTAACCCTAACCCTAACCCTAACCCTAACCCTAACCCTAACCCTAACCCTAACCCTAACCCTAACCCTAACCCGAACCCGAACCCGAACCCTAACCCGAACCCGAACCCTAACCCTAACCCTAACCCGAACCCTAACCCTAACCCGAACCCTAACCCTAACCCTAACCCTATCCCGAACCCTAACCCTAACCCGAACCCTAACCCGAACCCTAACCCTAACCCTAACCCGAACCCTAACCCGAACCCGAACCCTAACCCTAACCCTAACCCGAACCCTAACCCTAACCCTAACCCTAACCCTAACCCTAACCCTAACCCTAACCCTAACCCTAACCCTACCCCTAACCCTAACCCTAACCCTAACCCTAACCCTAACCCTAACCCTAACCCTAACCCTAACCCTAACCCTAACCCTAACCCTAACCCTAACCCTAACCCGAACCCGAACCCGAACCCTAACCCGAACCCGAACCCTAACCCTAACCCTAACCCGAACCCGAAGCCTAACCCTAACCCTAACCCGAACCCTAACCCTAACCCTAACCCTAACCCTAACCCTAACCCTAACCCTAACCCTAACCCTAACCCTAACCCTAACCCTAACCCTAACCCTAACCCTAACCCTAACCCTAACCCTAACCCTAACCCGAACCCTAACCCGAACCCTAACCCTAACCCTAACCCGAACCCTAACCCTAACCCTAACCCGAACCCTAACCCTAACCCTAACCCTAACCCTAACCCTAACCCTAACCCTAACCCTAACCCTAACCCTACCCCTAACCCTAACCCTAACCCTAACCCTAACCCTAACCCTAACCCTAACCCTAACCCTCCCCCTC
>NW_027254006.1:0-10166 GCF_044704955.1 Pristiophorus japonicus
CGGGGGGCCCAGGTTCCCTGTGGACTCACTGACACCGCGGGGGGCCCAGGTTCCCTGTGGACTCACTGACACCGCGGGGGGCCCAGGTTCCTGTGGACTCACTGACACCGCGGGGGGCCCAGGTTCCCTGTGGACTCACTGACACCGCGGGGGGCCCAGGTTCCCTGTGGACTCACTGACACCGCGGGGGCCCAGGTTCCCTGTGGACTCACTGACACCGCGGGGGGCCCAGGTTCCCTGTGGACTCACTGACACCGCGGGGGGCCCAGGTTCCCTGTGGACTCACTGACACCGCGGGGGGCCCAGGTTCCCTGTGGACTCACTGACACCGCGGGGGGCCCAGGTTCCCTGTGGACTCACTGACACCGCGGGGGGCCCAGGTTCCCTGTGGACTCACTGACACCGCGGGGGGCCCAGGTTCCCTGTGGACTCACTGACACCGCGGGGGGCCCAGGTTCCCTGTGGACTCACTGACACCGCGGGGGGCCCAGGTTCCCTGTGGACTCACTGACACCGCGGGGGGCCCAGGTTCCCTGTGGACTCACTGACACCGCGGGGGGCCCAGGTTCCCTGTGGACTCACTGACACCGCGGGGGGCCCAGGTTCCCTGTGGACTCACTGACACCGCGGGGGGCCCAGGTTCCCTGTGGACTCACTGACACCGCGGGGGGCCCAGGTTCCCTGTGGACTCACTGACACCGCGGGGGGCCCAGGTTCCCTGTGGACTCACTGACACCGCGGGGGGCCCAGGTTCCCTGTGGACTCACTGACACCGCGGGGGCCCAGGTTCCCTGTGGACTCACTGACACCGCGGGGGGCCCAGGTTCCCTGTGGACTCACTGACACCGCGGGGGGCCCAGGTTCCCTGTGGACTCACTGACACCGCGGGGGGCCCAGGTTCCCTGTGGACTCACTGACACCGCGGGGGGCCCAGGTTCCCTGTGGACTCACTGACACCGCGGGGGGCCCAGGTTCCCTGTGGACTCACTGACACCGCGGGGGGCCCAGGTTCCCTGTGGACTCACTGACACCGCGGGGGGCCCAGGTTCCCTGTGGACTCACTGACACCGCGGGGGGCCCAGGTTCCCTGTGGACTCACTGACACCGCGGGGGGCCCAGGTTCCCTGTGGACTCACTGACACCGCGGGGGGCCCAGGTTCCCTGTGGACTCACTGACACCGCGGGGGGCCCAGGTTCCCTGTGGACTCACTGACACCGCGGGGGGCCCAGGTTCCCTGTGGACTCACTGACACCGCGGGGGGCCCAGGTTCCCTGTGGACTCACTGACACCGCGGGGGGCCCAGGTTCCCTGTGGACTCACTGACACCGCGGGGGGCCCAGGTTCCCTGTGGACTCACTGACACCGCGGGGGGCCCAGGTTCCCTGTGGACTCACTGACACCGCGGGGGGCCCAGGTTCCCTGTGGACTCACTGACACCGCGGGGGGCCCAGGTTCCCTGTGGACTCACTGACACCGCGGGGGGCCCAGGTTCCCTGTGGACTCACTGACACCGCGGGGGGCCCAGGTTCCCTGTGGACTCACTGACACCGCGGGGGGCCCAGGTTCCCTGTGGACTCACTGACACCGCGGGGGGCCCAGGTTCCCTGTGGACTCACTGACACCGCGGGGGGCCCAGGTTCCCTGTGGACTCACTGACACCGCGGGGGGCCCAGGTTCCCTGTGGACTCACTGACACCGCGGGGGGCCCAGGTTCCCTGTGGACTCACTGACACCGCGGGGGGCCCAGGTTCCCTGTGGACTCACTGACACCGCGGGGGGACCCAGGTTCCCTGTGGACTCACTGACACCGCGGGGGGCCCAGGTTCCCTGTGGACTCACTGACACCGCGGGGGCCCAGGTTCCCTGTGGACTCACTGACACCGCGGGGGGCCCAGGTTCCCTGTGGACTCACTGACACCGCGGGGGGACCCAGGTTCCCTGTGGACTCACTGACACCGCGGGGGGCCCAGGTTCCCTGTGGACTCACTGACACCGCGGGGGGCCCAGGTTCCCTGTGGACTCACTGACACCGCGGGGGGCCCAGGTTCCCTGTGGACTCACTGACACCGCGGGGGGCCCAGGTTCCCTGTGGACTCACTGACACCGCGGGGGACCCAGGTTCCCTGTGGACTCACTGACCCCGCGGGGGCGGGCCCAGGTTCCCTGTGGACTCACTGACACCGCGGGGGGCCCAGGTTCCCTGTGGACTCACTGACACCGCGGGGCCCAGGTTCCCTGTGGACTCACTGACACCGCGGGGGGCCCAGGTTCCCTGTGGACTCACTGACACCGCGGGGGACCCAGGTTCCCTGTGGACTCACTGACACCGCGGGGGCCCAGGTTCCCTGTGGACTCACTGACACCGCGGGGGGCCCAGGTTCCCTGTGGACTCACTGACACCGCGGGGGGCCCAGGTTCCCTGTGGACTCACTGACACCGCGGGGGGCCCAGGTTCCCTGTGGACTCACTGACACCGCGGGGGGCCCAGGTTCCCTGTGGACCCACTGACACCGCGGGGGGCCCAGGTTCCCTGTGGACTCACTGACACCGCGGGGGGCCCAGGTTCCCTGTGGACTCACTGACACCGCGGGGGGCGGACCCAGGTTCCCTGTGGACTCACTGACACCGCGGGGGGCCCAGGTTCCCTGTGGACTCACTGACACCGCGGGGGGCGGACCCAGGTTCCCTGTGGACTCACTGACACCGCGGGGGGCCCAGGTTCCCTGTGGACTCACTGACACCGCGGGGGGCGGACCCAGGTTCCCTGTGGACTCACTAACACCGCGGGGGGCCCAGGTTCCCTGTGGACTCACTGACACCGCGGGGGGCGGCCCAGGTTCCCTGTGGTCTCACTGACACCGCGGGGGGCCCAGGTTCCCTGTGGACTCACTGACCCCGCGGGGGGCCCAGGTTCCCTGTGGACTCACTGACACCGCGGGGGGCCCAGGTTCCCTGTGGACTCACTGACACCGCGGGGGGCCCAGGGCCCAGGTTCCCTGTGGACTCACTGACACCGCGGGGGGCCCAGGTTCCCTGTGGACTCACTGACACCGCGGGGGACCCAGGTTCCCTGTGGACTCACTGACACCGCGGGGGGCCCAGGTTCCCTGTGGACTCACTGACACCGCGGGGGACCCAGGTTCCCTGTGGACTCACTGACACCGCGGGGGGCCCAGGTTCCCTGTGGACTCACTGACACCGCGGGGGCCCAGGTTCCCTGTGGACTCACTGACACCGCGGGGGGCCCAGGTTCCCTGTGGACTCACTGACACCGCGGGGGACCCAGGTTCCCTGTGGACTCACTGACACCGCGGGGGGCCCAGGGCCCAGGTTCCCTGTGGACTCACTGACCCCGCGGGGGGCCCAGGTTCCCTGTGGACTCACTGACACCGCGGGGGACCCAGGTTCCCTGTGGACTCACTGACACCGCGGGGGGCCCAGGTTCCCTGTGGGCTCACTGACACCGCGGGGGGCCCAGGTTCCCTGTGGACTCACTGACACCGCGGGGGCGGGCCCAGGTTCCCTGTGGACTCACTGACACCGCGGGGGACCCAGGTTCCCTGTGGACTCACTGACACCGCGGGGGGCCCAGGTTCCCTGTGGACTCACTAACACCGCGGGGGGCCCAGGTTCCCTGTGGACTCACTGACACCGCGGGGGGCCAGGTTCCCTGTGGACTCACTAACACCGCGGGGGGCCCAGGTTCCCTGTGGACTCACTAACACCGCGGGGGGCCCAGGTTCCCTGTGGACTCACTGACACCGCGGGGGGCCCAGGTTCCCTGTGGACTCACTGACACCGCGGGGGGCCCAGGTTCCCTGTGGACTCACTGACACCGCGGGGGACCCAGGTTCCCTGTGGACTCACTGACACCGCGGGGGGCCCAGGTTCCCTGTGGACTCACTGACACCGCGGGGGGCCCAGGTTCCCTGTGGACTCACTGACACCGCGGGGGGCCCAGGTTCCCTGTGGACTCACTGACACCGCGGGGGACCCAGGTTCCCTGTGGACTCACTGACACCGCGGGGGGCCCAGGTTCCCTGTGGACTCACTGACACCGCGGGGGGCCCAGGTTCCCTGTGGACTCACTGACACCGCGGGGGGCCCAGGTTCCCTGTGGACTCACTAACACCGCGGGGGGCCCAGGTTCCCTGTGGACTCACTGACACCGCGGGGGGCCCAGGTTCCCTGTGGACTCACTGACACCGCGGGGGGCCCAGGTTCCCTGTGGACCCACTGACACCGCGGGGGGCCCAGGTTCCCTGTGGACTCACTGACACCGCGGGGGGCCCAGGTTCCCTGTGGACTCACTGACACCGCGGGGGGCCAGGTTCCCTGTGGACTCACTGACACCGCGGGGGGCCCAGGTTCCCTGTGGACTCACTGACACCGCGGGGGGCCCAGGTTCCCTGTGGACTCACTGACACCGCGGGGGGCCCAGGTTCCCTGTGGACTCACTGACACCGCGGGGGGCCCAGGTTCCCTGTGGACTCACTGACACCGCGGGGTCCCAGGTTCCCTGTGGACTCACTGACACCGCGGGGGGCCCAGGTTCCCTGTGGACTCACTGACACCGCGGGGGACCCAGGTTCCCTGTGGACTCACTGACACCGCGGGGGGCCCAGGTTCCCTGTGGACTCACTGACACCGCGGGGGGCCCAGGTTCCCTGTGGACTCACTGACACCGCGGGGGGCCCAGGTTCCCTGTGGACTCACTGACACCGCGGGGGGCCCAGGTTCCCTGTGGACTCACTGACACCGCGGGGGGCCCAGGTTCCCTGTGGACTCACTGACACCGCGGGGGACCCAGGTTCCCTGTGGACTCACTGACCCCGCGGGGGCGGGGCCCAGGTTCCCTGTGGACTCACTGACACCGCGGGGGGCCCAGGTTCCCTGTGGACTCACTGACACCGCGGGGCCCAGGTTCCCTGTGGACTCACTGACACCGCGGGGGGCCCAGGTTCCCTGTGGACTCACTGACACCGCGGGGGACCCAGGTTCCCTGTGGACTCACTGACACCGCGGGGGCCCAGGTTCCCTGTGGACTCACTGACACCGCGGGGGGCCCAGGTTCCCTGTGGACTCACTGACACCGTGGGGGGCCCAGGTTCCCTGTGGACTCACTGACACCGCGGGGGGCCCAGGTTCCCTGTGGACTCACTGACCCCGCGGGGGGCCCAGGTTCCCTGTGGACTCACTGACACCGCGGGGGACCCAGGTTCCCTGTGGACTCACTGACACCGCGGGGGGCCCAGGTTCCCTGTGGACTCACTGACACCGCGGGGGGCCCAGGTTCCCTGTGGACTCACTGACACCGCGGGGGGCCCAGGTTCCCTGTGGACTCACTGACACCGCGGGGGGCCCAGGTTCCCTGTGGACTCACTGACACCGCGGGGGGCCCAGGTTCCCTGTGGACTCACTAACACCGCGGGGGGCCCAGGTTCCCTGTGGACTCACTGACACCGCGGGGGGCCCAGGTTCCCTGTGGACTCACTGACACCGCGGGGGCGGACCCAGGTTACCTGTGGACTCACTGACACCGCGGGGGGCCCAGGTTCCCTGTGGACTCACTGACACCGCGGGGGCGGGCCCAGGTTCCCTGTGGACTCACTGACACCGCGGGGGGCCCAGGTTCCCTGTGGACTCACTGACACCGCGGGGGGCCCAGGTTCCCTGTGGACTCACTGACACCGCGGGGGACCCAGGTTCCCTGTGGACTCACTAACACCGCGGGGGGCCCAGGTTCCCTGTGGACTCACTGACACCGCGGGGGGCCCAGGTTCCCTGTGGACTCACTGACACCGCGGGGGGCCCAGGTTCCCTGTGGACTCACTGACACCGCGGGGTCCCAGGTTCCCTGTGGACTCACTGACACCGCGGGGGGCCCAGGTTCCCTGTGGACTCACTGACACCGCGGGGTCCCAGGTTCCCTGTGGACTCACTGACACCGCGGGGGGCCCAGGTTCCCTGTGGACTCACTGACACCGCGGGGGCGGACCCAGGTTCCCTGTGGACTCACTGACACCGCGGGGGGCCCAGGTTCCCTGTGGACTCACTGACACCGCGGGGGGCCCAGGTTCCCTGTGGACTCACTGACACCGCGGGGGGCCCAGGTTCCATGTGGACTCACTGACACCGCGGGGGGCCCAGGTTCACTGTGGACTCAGTGACACCGCGGGGGGCCCAGGTTCCCTGTGGACTCACTGACACCGCGGGGGGCCCAGGTTCCCTGTGGACTCACTGACACCGCGGGGGGCCCAGGTTCCATGTGGACTCACTGACACCGCGGGGGGCCCAGGTTCCCTGTGGACTCACTGACCCCGCGGGGGCCCAGGTTCCCTGTGGACTCACTGACACCGCGGGGCCCAGGTTCCCTGTGGACTCACTGACACCGCGGGGGACCCAGGTTCCCTGTGGACTCACTGACACCGCGGGGGGCCCAGGTTCCCTGTGGACTCACTGACACCGCGGGGGGCCCAGGTTCCCTGTGGACTCACTGACACCGCGGGGGGCCCAGGTTCCCTGTGGACTCACTGACACCGCGGGGGGCCCAGGTTCCCTGTGGACTCACTGACACCGCGGGGGGCCCAGGTTCCCTGTGGACTCACTGACACCGCGGGGGGCCCAGGTTCCCTGTGGACCCACTGACACCGCGGGGGGCCCAGGTTCCCTGTGGACTCACTGACACCGCGGGGGGCCCAGGTTCCCTGTGGACTCACTGACACCGCGGGGGGCCCAGGTTCCCTGTGGACTCACTGACACCGCGGGGGGCCCAGGTTCCCTGTGGACTCACTGACACCGCGGGGGGCCCAGGTTCCCTGTGGACTCACTGACACCGCGGGGGGCCCAGGTTCCCTGTGGACTCACTGACACCGCGGGGGGCCCAGGTTCCCTGTGGACTCACTGACACCGCGGGGGCGGACCCAGGTTCCCTGTGGACTCACTGACACCGCGGGGGGCCCAGGTTCCCTGTGGACTCACTGACACCGCGGGGTCCCAGGTTCCCTGTGGACTCACTGACACCGCGGGGGGCCCAGGTTCCCTGTGGACTCACTGACACCGCGGGGGACCCAGGTTCCCTGTGGACTCACTGACACCGCGGGGGGCCCAGGTTCCCTGTGGACTCACTGACACCGCGGGGGGCCCAGGTTCCCTGTGGACTCACTGACACCGCGGGGGGCCCAGGTTCCCTGTGGACTCACTGACACCGCGGGGGGCCCAGGTTCCCTGTGGACTCACTGACACCGCGGGGGACCCAGGTTCCCTGTGGACTCACTGACCCCGCGGGGGCGGGCCCAGGTTCCCTGTGGACTCACTGACACCGCGGGGGGCCCAGGTTCCCTGTGGACTCACTGACACCGCGGGGCCCAGGTTCCCTGTGGACTCACTGACACCGCGGGGGGCCCAGGTTCCCTGTGGACTCACTGACACCGCGGGGGACCCAGGTTCCCTGTGGACTCACTGACACCGCGGGGGCCCAGGTTCCCTGTGGACTCACTGACACCGCGGGGGGCCCAGGTTCCCTGTGGACTCACTGACACCGCGGGGGGCCCAGGTTCCCTGTGGACTCACTGACACCGCGGGGGGCCCAGGTTCCCTGTGGACTCACTGACACCGCGGGGGGCCCAGGTTCCCTGTGGACCCACTGACACCGCGGGGGGCCCAGGTTCCCTGTGGACTCACTGACACCGCGGGGGGCCCAGGTTCCCTGTGGACTCACTGACACCGCGGGGGGCGGACCCAGGTTCCCTGTGGACTCACTGACACCGCGGGGGGCCCAGGTTCCCTGTGGACTCACTGACACCGCGGGGGGCGGACCCAGGTTCCCTGTGGACTCACTGACACCGCGGGGGGCCCAGGTTCCCTGTGGACTCACTGACACCGCGGGGGGCGGACCCAGGTTCCCTGTGGACTCACTGACACCGCGGGGGGCCCAGGTTCCCTGTGGACTCACTGACACCGCGGGGGGCCCAGGTTCCCTGTGGTCTCACTGACACCGCGGGGGGCCCAGGTTCCCTGTGGACTCACTGACCCCGCGGGGGGCCCAGGTTCCCTGTGGACTCACTGACACCGCGGGGGGCCCAGGTTCCCTGTGGACTCACTGACACCGCGGGGGGCCCAGGCCCAGGTTCCCTGTGGACTCACTGACACCGCGGGGGCCCAGGTTCCCTGTGGACTCACTGACACCGCGGGGGGACCCAGGTTCCCTGTGGACTCACTGACACCGCGGGGGGCCCAGGTTCCCTGTGGACTCACTGACACCGCGGGGGACCCAGGTTCCCTGTGGACTCACTGACACCGCGGGGGGCCCAGGTTCCCTGTGGACTCACTGACACCGCGGGGGGCCCAGGTTCCCTGTGGACTCACTGACACCGCGGGGGGCCCAGGTTCCCTGTGGACTCACTGACACCGCGGGGGGACCCAGGTTCCCTGTGGACTCACTGACACCGCGGGGGGCCCAGGGCCCAGGTTCCCTGTGGACTCACTGACCCCGCGGGGGGCCCAGGTTCCCTGTGGACTCACTGACACCGCGGGGGGCCCAGGTTCCCTGTGGACTCACTGACACCGCGGGGGGCCCAGGTTCCCTGTGGGCTCACTGACACCGCGGGGGGCCCAGGTTCCCTGTGGACTCACTGACACCGCGGGGGGCCCAGGTTCCCTGTGGACTCACTGACACCGCGGGGGACCCAGGGTTCCCTGTGGACTCACTGACACCGCGGGGGGGCCCAGGTTCCCTGTGGACTCACTGACACCGCGGGGGGCCCAGGTTCCCTGTGGACTCACTGACACCGCGGGGGCCAGGTTCCCTGTGGACTCACTGACACCGCGGGGGGCCCAGGTTCCCTGTGGACTCACTGAACACCGCGGGGGCCCAGGTTCCCTGTGGACTCACTGACACCGCGGGGGGCCCAGGTTCCCTGTGGACTCACTGACACCGCGGGGGGCCCAGGTTCCCTGTGGACTCACTGACACCGCGGGGGCCCAGGTTCCCTGTGGACTCACTGACACCGCGGGGGCCCAGGTTCCCTGTGGACTCACTGACACCGCGGGGGGCCCAGGTTCCCTGTGGACTCACTGACACCGCGGGGGGCCCAGGTTCCCTGTGGACTCACTGACACCGCGGGGGACCCAGGTTCCCTGTGGACTCACTGACACCGCGGGGGGCCCAGGTTCCCTGTGGACTCACTGACACCGCGGGGGGCCCAGGTTCCCTGTGGACTCACTGACACCGCGGGGGGCCCAGGTTCCCTGTGGACTCACTGACACCGCGGGGGGCCCAGGTTCCCTGTGGACTCACTGACACCGCGGGGGGCCCAGGTTCCCTGTGGACTCACTGACACCGCGGGGGCCCAGGTTCCCTGTGGACTCACTGACACCGCGGGGGGCCCAGGTTCCCTGTGGACTCACTGACACCGCGGGGGGCCCAGGTTCCCTGTGGACTCACTGACACCGCGGGGGGCCCAGGTTTCCCTGTGGACTCACTGACACCGCGGGGGGCCCAGGTTCCCTGTGGACTCACTGACACCGCGGGGGGCCCAGGTTCCCTGTGGACTCACTGACACCGCGGGGGGCCCAGGTTCCCTGTGGACTCACTGACACCGCGGGGGGCCCAGGTTCCCTGTGGACTCACTGACACCGCGGGGGGCCCAGGTTCCCTGTGGACTCACTGACACCGCGGGGGCCCAGGTTCCCTGTGGACTCACTGACACCGCGGGGGGCCCAGGTTCCCTGTGGACTCACTGACACCGCGGGGGGCCCAGGTTCCCTGTGGACTCACTGACACCGCGGGGGGCCCAGGTTCCCTGTGGACTCACTGACACCGCGGGGGGCCCAGGTTCCCTGTGGACTCACTGACACCGCGGGGGGCCCAGGTTCCCTGTGGACTCACTGACACCGCGGGGGCCCAGGTTCCCTGTGGACTCACTGACACCGCGGGGGGCCCAGGTTCCCTGTGGACTCACTGACACCGCGGGGGGCCCAGGTTCCCTGTGGACTCACTGACACCGCGGGGCCCAGGTTCCTGTGGACTCACTGACACCGCGGGGGCCCAGGTTCCCTGTGGACTCACTGACACCGCGGGGGCCCAGGTTCCCTGTGGACTCACTGACACCGCGGGGGCCCAGGTTCCCTGTGGACTCACTGACCACCGCGGGGGGCCCCAGGT
>NW_027254007.1:0-10148 GCF_044704955.1 Pristiophorus japonicus
GGGGAATGAGATGGGGGGGGAATGAGATGGGGGGGGAATGAGATGGGGGGGAATGAGATGGGGGGGAATGAGATGGGGGGGAATGAGATGGGGGGTGGGGGGGAATGAGATGGGGGGGAATGAGATGGGGGGGAATGAGATGGGGGGGAATGAGATGGGGGGGAATGAGATGGGGGGGAATGAGATGGGGGGGAATGAGATGGGGGGGAATGAGATGGGGGGGAATGAGATGGGGGGAATGAGATGGGGGGGAATGAGATGGGGGGGGAATGAGATGGGGGGGAATGAGATGGGGGGGAATGAGATGGGGGGGAATGAGATGGGGGGGAATGAGATGGGGGGGATGAGATGGGGGGGGAATGAGATGGGGGGGAATGAGGGGGGGATGAGATGGGGGGGATGAGATGGGGGGGGATGAGATGGGGGGGGATGAGATGGGGGGGGATGAGATGGGGGGGAATGAGATGGGGGGGATGAGATTGGGGGGGGATGAGATTGGGGGGGGATGAGATTGGGGGGGGGATGAGATTGGGGGGGGAATGAGATTGGGGGGGGGAATGAGATTGGGGGGGGAATGAGATTGGGGGGGAATGAGATTGGGGGGGGAATGAGATTGGGGGGGATGAGATTGGGGGGGGGATGAGATTGGGGGGGATGAGATTGGGGGGGGGATGAGATTGGGGGGGGGGATGAGATTGGGGGGGGGATGAGATTGGGGGGGGGATGAGATTGGGGGGGGGGATGAGATTGGGGGGGGATGAGATTGGGGGGGGATGAGATTGGGGGGGGGATGAGATTGGGGGGGGATGAGATTGGGGGGGGGATGAGATTGGGGGGGGGAATGAGATTGGGGGGGGGATGAGATTGGGGGGGGATGAGATTGGGGGGGGATGAGATTGGGGGGGGAATGAGATTGGGGGGGGGAATGAGATTGGGGGGGGAATGAGATTGGGGGGGGGGAATGAGATTGGGGGGGGAATGAGATTGGGGGGGGAATGAGATTGGGGGGGGAATGAGATTGGGGGGGGAATGAGATTGGGGGGGGGAATGAGATTGGGGGGGGGAATGAGATTGGGGGGGGGAATGAGATTGGGGGGGGGAATGAGATTGGGGGGGGAATGAGATTGGGGGGGGAATGAGATTGGGGGGGGAATGAGATTGGGGGGGGGAATGAGATTGGGGGGGGGAATGAGATTGGGGGGGGGAATGAGATTGGGGGGGGGAATGAGATTGGGGGGGGGAATGAGATTGGGGGGGGGAATGAGATTGGGGGGGGGAATGAGATTGGGGGGGGGAATGAGATTGGGGGGGGGAATGAGATTGGGGGGGGAATGAGATTGGGGGGGTTGGGGGGGAAGGAGAAGGAGGAGGGAGGCTGAACGGGCCGGGCCCTAGACTTCAGGCAGGGCCCATCCCCAGCACCGGATTTACAGGTAGGTGGCGTTGGGTCGGGTCCGGGGGGGCTGGTGGGAGGGAGGTCGGTTCGGTTCGGGTCGGGGGGAGGGAGGGAGTGAGAGGTCAGGTCGGGTGGGGAGCAGGTGTCGGGTCCGGTCCGGGGGCGGGGAGAGCGGGTGTCGCGTCCAATCCTGGGGGGGGGGGGGGGGAGGTGGGTGTCGGGTCCAGTCCAGCAGTGGCGGGGCCGGGGGGAGCGGGTGTCGGGTCGGGTCTGGAGGCGGGGGGTGGGAATCGGGAGTCGAGTCGGGTCGGGAAGCAGGAGCTGGCCGTGGGAGGAGCTTTATTCACGCAGCCCCAGTGAGGCAATTCGGTCAGGGCTAGGGGCTGCGTGCTTCAGGCCCCTCACAGTTTCGGGCGCCGGAGCTACTGCACTTGCGTGCCCACTGTAGCACGCATGTGCAGAGGTCCCGGCACTGTTTTCAGCGCAGGGACCTGGCTCCGCCCCCTATAGTTCCTGCTGCGCTGCGCCGAGGGCCAGAGGACCTGCAGGGAGGTGGAGAATACGGGGGGTTTTATTAGGCGCACTTTGTGGCGCGAAAAACGGGCGCGGCTCCAAACTTGGGTCCCTTATGTGGGCGTAAGAGACTCCACTGCACTATTTGAAGAGCAGGGGAGTTCTCCCGATGTCCTGGCCAACAGTTATCCCTCAACCAAAATCAACAAAACAAACTGTCTGGTCGTTATCTCATTGCTATTTGTAAGACCTTGCACATTGGTCTTACAAATAAATTGCCCACTGTGTTTCTCTGTCTAATAACAGTAACTGCAATTCAAAAGTACTGCACCAACTCTGAACTACTTTGGGGAATCTGGAGGCATTGAAAGATGCTATATAAATGCACATTTTTGCTTTCTTTTCTTCCATGTTTATCTCCTCTGCCAGTACATTAGCTCCTTTCCTATTCAGATGTAGTCCATTTTTGGGGAATAGATCCCATCTTCCCCAGAACTGATGCCAAAGCCGACAAAGCAGAAATCCTCTTCTGACACCACCCCGTTAGCCATGTGTTTGTCTCCCCAATATTCCTATCCTTCATTATATTGGCACATGGTTGGGGAGTACTTCGAAGAGTCGCACCCTTGAAGTCCCGGTTCCAAATCTTCTTAATAATCACCCAAACAGGTATTCAGGCCTTTCCTTTTCTGTACTCTTGGTTTCCATATGAACGACAATGACTAACTGTTCTCCCTCCCTTTCCATAATCTTTTCTAGTCTTTCCAAAATGTCCCTTACGCCAGTCCCTGGGAGGCAACAATGTATCTGGGACTCTGATCTGGACTGCAAAAGATACTGGCCCGGATTTTTTTTAACTTTCTTCCTGGAATGTGGCAAAGCCAGCATTTATTGCCCATCCTCTTAGAGTACGACGTCATACCTCCTTTGAAATCCACCGCAGGTTTCAGGATTTCCACATGCGCTTGTGCATGTGCTAAATCCCAAATATGTGGTCTGTCAACATACGTGTTGACAGGCCATTTGCACAGCCAAAGTAAAACCAATTGCTGGCGCAGAATTGGGCTATTTGCTAATTTGGACCTGTTTGCATCACTGTAAGGGGATATCTCAGGCATATCTTAAACATTTTCAGCTTGGAAATCATATAGCTTAACTGTATCAAATTAATTTTTCTTGTTTCTGCAAATATTAGTTTTAATGATGTCAATAATTATCAGCAAAATTAAATTTTTGGTGAAGTTGGTGGAATGAAGGTAATTAGGAATTAAACTCCAATCCTGTAAATTGTAATTCAATCTGATTACGGGATTCCGTTAAATCTGATTATGGGATTCCCTTCTGAAATGACGTAAAATTGAATTCTGTTTTCTGATTGGAGGACCGGGCCTATATGATCCCAGGTATAACTCCACACAGGCTGCGTCCCTGGGATCCATGGGCCATTAGCTGCCCTCTTACTCGCAGGGTCGGACCTTAAGTTTTCGCAGGAGGGCCGCCATCAGGTCGATGCTTATTCTTTACGCAGGTCAACACTGTACACTGGAGGTAGGCCGCCAACCACCATTTGTGGCACAATCTCTACATAGTTAGCATTAACTATTTTAGAAATACAATTTCAAATGTGTTATACATTACCATGTCAAGGTGTTGATATTGAACTGTCTTGAACTCGTCCAGGGTGTACGTGTGCCCTTTCTTAATTTCACACAGTACCATGTCACTAATGCGGTAACACATATCCCTGATGTTGAGAAGTGCAGGCCTCAATGACTTTATGGAAGAAAAGCACAAGATATTTTATTACGTCCATAATAAGACCAGCAGCCATTATTTTAAAGTTTTCCATGTAGTTATATACTAGACAGCTTAAGTAGATTTTCTTTTGCTGAGAGCTCTGCATGTTTTTTTCATGTATTTTCAATATTGTAACTGAACAAAAACATCTTCCTTGAACAGAGGTCCAACCGATCCACATCATCTGGCTGAACTTGTTCTTACACTGAACAACTTCTCCTATGACTCCACTCGCTTCCGCCAAATTAAAGGCGTTGCTCTGGGAACCCGCATGGGTCCTAGCTATGGCTGCCTTTTTGTGGGATACATGGAACATTCTCAGGTCCCCTCATTCACCTCTTTTTCCAGTATATTGATGATTATATCAGTGCCATTTTCTGCTCTCGCCCTGAACTAGAAAATTTCATTCACCTTGCTTCCAATTTCCACCCTTTCCTCACTTTCACATGGTCCATCTCAAACTTCCCTTCCCTGACTCAACTTCTCTATCCCCAGAAATGGAGACAGACTATTGACAAACATCCACTATAACATATAAATGTATAAGATTCTGAGGGGGCTTGACAGGGTAGATGCAGAGAGAATGTTTCCCCTCGTGGTGGAATTTAGAACTAGGGAGCATAGTTTCAGAATAAGGGATCGCCCATTTAAAACGGAAATGAGGAGAAATTTCTTCTCTCAGAGGGTCGAATATCTTTGTGATTCACTAGCCCAGAGAGCTGTGGAGGCTGGGTCATTGAATATATTTCAGGTGGAGATAGGCAGATTTTTGAGCAATAAGGGAGTCAAGGGCTATGGGGAGTGGGCATGGAAGTGGAGTTGAGGCCAAAATCAGATCAGCCATGATCTTATTAAATGGCAGAGCAGGCTCGAGGGGCCAAATGGCCTACTCCTGCTCCTATTTCTTATGTTCTTATAAGCCTACTGACTCCCACAGCTACCTGGACTACACTTCTTCCCACCCTGCTTCCTGTAATGACTCCATTTCATTCTCCCAGTTTCTCAATCTCCATCGCATCTGTTCTGATGCTGTCACCTTCCATACTAATGCTTCCGATAGGTCTTCCTTTTTCCTCAACCGAGGATTCCTCTCTACCATGGTTGACATGACCGTCGACTATGTCCATTCCATTTCCCGCACTTCTGCTCTCACCCTGCCCCCTCCCTCCCAGAACCACAATTTGGTTCCCCTTGTCCTCACCTTTCACTCACCAGCCTCACATTCAATGGATCATCCTCCACCATTTCCACCACCATCAGCGTGATCCCATCACCAAACACACCTTCCCCTCCCCTCCTCTTTCAATATTCTGAAGGGACTCCCTCTGTGACATCCTGGTCTACTCCTGAATCACCCCCAACACCCCCTCCCATCCCGTGGAAGCACAGGAGATGCAACACCTGCTCTTTTACATCCTCCCTTCCCACTGTCCAGGGCCCCAAACACCTGTTCCAGGTGAAAGCAGCAATTTACTTTTTGCAGTTTAGTATACTGTATTCGCTGCTCACGATGCGGTCTACTCTACATTGGGTGACCACTTTGCTGAACACCTCCCTTCAGTCCGTAAGCGTGACCCAGAGCTTCCGGTCGCCTGTCACTTTAATTCTCTGCTTCACTCCCACTCTGACCTCGGCCTCTTCTAATGAAGCTCAACATAAGCTCAAGGAACAGCACCTCATCTTTTAATTAAGCAGTTTACAGCCTTCTGGACTCAAGAGAGATCAACAATTTCAGACCATGACCCCGCCACTATTTTTTCACATGGCAGTTGCTGATGATTCTGCCATTCCCATTTACACCTCTTCTAGACTCCTCTTTTGTTACTTTACTTGTCCCATTACCACCTCCTTTTGCTTTGTACTTCCATACTTTTTGTCATTTAATCTCTCCTGCCTTCCACCCCAACACAGATCTTTCCTTTTGTTCATTCCATCCCTCCCACCCTTTACCTGCCCCAGCACTTGCTTAAAATCTGTTACATCTCTAACTTTTTCCAGTTCTGACGAAAGATCACCGATCTAAAATGTTAACTCTGTTTCTCTCCCCACAGATGCTGCTGAGTATCCTGCTGAGTATTTTCAGCATTTTCTGTTTTTAAAACATTTATGTAAAAGTATGAAGATATCTATATTTTGATACAAAACTGCAAAAATATAAACTTTATATCCACCAAAGTTTGACATTTGAAGATGCCTTTATTACCCCAAGTTGCTGTATGTTGCGGTATATTGCATGAATACAATCATAATACAGGTAGCGACAACAACAACTTGCATTTAAAGTGTCCTTATTATGCTCAATGTGCTTCACAGAGGTACAAGGATAAATATGGATGCTAAAGAGGTAAAGGAGAGGTAACTAAAAGCTGGTCAAGGAGGTGGGTTGTAAGGATGATCTTAAAGGAGGAGAGGGAGGCAGAGAGATTAGGAAGTTTAAGGAGGGAATTCCAGAGCATAAAGGCCTCCAATTGTAGTTGCAAAAGTTTGGGGTAATGCACAACAGGTCAGAAAAGTTCAGAGGGAGATTAGAGCACTGGAAGGAGCTAAAGTGATATGGAGGAGTAAGCCTGTGGAGAGATTTAAACACATTTCAGGAATTTTAAATTTGAGGTTTTGGTGGACCAAGAGTCAATGCAAGTGCAGGAGTACACCATCAACTCCAAATTCCCCATCAGTCACATTCCATGCCAACTTGGATAGATTGGGGTTCCTTCATCGTCGCTGATTCAAAATCTTGGAGCTCTCTACCTATCATGGACTGCATCGATTCAAGGTGGTGACCTTCTCGAGGATAACTAGAGATGGGCAATAATTGCCGTCCTTGCGAGCGATGCACATATCCTGAGAAGGACAGGAGAGATGGGCAACCAAGACTTGGTGTTGTACCGGATACCAGTATCTAGGTTTTGGATGAAATGAAGTTTACAAAGATGAAGAATACAAAGTCAGCCAAAAGAGCATGGCAATAATTAAGTCTAGGGGGTGACAAAAGCATGGATGAGGGCTGCAGCAGCAGATTGGTTGAGGCAGAGGTGGAGGTAGGCGATATTACAGAGGTTAAAGTTAGTGGTCTTTATGTTGGAGACGATTTTTTAAATTCTTTCTCAGGGTATGTGCAGCGCTAGCAAGGACAGCAATTATTGCTCATTTCTAGTTATCCTCGAGAAGGTGATTATGGGCCGCCGCCTTGAATCGATGCAGTCCATGTTAGGTAGAGAGCTCCAAGATTTTGAATCAGTGACGATGAAGGAACCACAATCTATCCAAGTTGGCATGGAATGTGACTGATGGGGAATTTGGAATTGATGGTGCACTCATGCACTTTCTGCCCCTGTCCTTCTAACTGGTAGAAGTGCAGGTTTGGGAACTGCTACTGAAGCTTCGGCAATTTGCTGCAGTACATCTTGTACATAAAACACACTACAGTCACAGTGCGCCAGTGGTGGAGGGAGTGGGTGCTTAAGCTAGTGCATGTGGTGCCGATCAAGCAGACTGCTTGGTGCTGGCTAGTGTCAAGCTTCTTGAGTGCTGTTCTAGCTCCACCTATCCAGGCAAGTCTAGAGATGTAGGTGATGGAAAGGCTTTGGGTCATCAGGAAGTGTGCCATTCACCGCAATATACCCAGCCACTGACGTGTTTTATGTGGCTGGTCCAATTGAGTCTCTGGTCAATAGCAAAGACTCAATTCTCTGCTATTGACCATGGTGCCTTTCACAACCACCTGATGTACCAACATGCTTTACAGCCAATTAAGTACTTTTTTTTTTTTAAGTGCAGTCACTGTTGTAATGTAGAAAACGAACAGCAAGCTCCCAAAACAGCAATGTGATAATGACCAGATAATCTGTTTTTGTTATGATGAGTGAGGGATAAATATTAGCTAGGACACCAGCTATAATTCCCCTTCTCTTCAAAATAGTGACATAGGATCTTTTACACCCACCTGAGGGGGCAGACGGGGCCTCGGTTTAATGTCTCATTCGAAAGACAGCAGTGCACTGGAGTGTCAGCTGAAACGTTTGTGCTCAAATCCCTGGAATGAGACTTGAATCCACAACCTTCTGACTCAGAGAGAGTGTGCTAATAAACGAGCCACAGCTGACACGACATTATTCTTTGTTCTGTTGCTGATTGTCCCTCCTAGTTTTCTATGCACCTTGTTTCTCCTCTCCGCTGCTGCGTCCTGGTTCCTCTCTGCTGCTGTTTTCTGGTTCCCCTCCCTATGCCAAATAAGTTTAAACCCTTCCCCACAGCAGTAGTTAACCTTCCTGAAAGGAAAGTGGGCCCAGCCCTATTCAGGTGCAGCCCGTCCGGCTTCTACAGGTCCCTCCTGCCGCAGAATTGGTCTGAATGCCCCAGGAATCTGAATCCCTCCCACCATCCACATGTTCACCTGCACTATCTTCCTGTTTCTGTACTCATTAGCATGTGGTGCTGGGAGAAATCCAGAGATGACCACCTTTGAGGTCTTGTTCTTTAATCTTTATCCAAGCTCCTGAAACTTGTCCCTTTTCCTACCAACATGGACCACGATTCCTAGTTGTTCACATTCCCCTTGCAGAATGTATTGCACCCGTTCAGTGATATTATTTACCCAGGCACCAGGGAGGGAACACACGATTCGAAATTCACTGCCATTGGAGAAATACCTGTTAATTCCCATTATTGACTCCCCTTATGGCCCCAAGTTTCGACATGATTTGCTCCTGATTTTTAGGAGCAACTGGTGTAGAACGGAGTATCTTAGAAATCGGAATTTTCGTCATTTAGTTTGCTCCAGTTCTAGTCAGATAGAACAGTTTCACTTTGGAACAGAATTTTTTTTTCAAAAGGGGGCATGTCCGGCCACTTACGCCTGATTTCAAAGTTTCGTCAGTGAAAACTTACTCCAAACTAACTTAGAATGGAGTAAGTGAAGATTTTTGTATGTCAAAAAAACCTTGTCTACACTTTAGAAAATCAGGCGTAGGTTACAAATCAGGCGTAGGGAATGGGGGGGCGGGGTTTAAAGGGAAGTTTACAAACATTAAACACTTCAGTTTTACAAATAAAGAGCCATCATCAATAATAAATGATAAAAACATCAATAAATCAACCAATAAATCAATCAAAAAAAATTAATAAGAAATAATTTTTTTTTTAAATCACTAAATAAACATTTTCTACTTACCGACTGCAGCACCGGGAGCCCTCCAACAGCGTGCTGGGATGCCCCCCCAGTGTGTCTCTGTCAGTGTCTCTATCTCACTGTCTGTGTTTCTGACAGCGAGGGGAGGGGGAGGAGAGGGGTAGAGGGAAGGAGGGGGGAAAGGAGATGGCGGGGGGGGAAGGAGATGGGGGGGGGAAAGGAGATGGGGGGGGGAAAGGAGATGGGGGGGGGAAAGGAGATGGGGGGGGGAAAGGAGATGGGGGGGGGAAAGGAGATGGGGGGGGGAAAGGAGATGGGGGGGGGGAAAGGAGATGGGGGGGGAAAGGAGATGGGGGGGGGGAAAGGAGATGGGGGGGGGAAAGGAGATGGGGGGGGGAAAGGAGATGGGGGGGGGAAAGGAGATGGGGGGGGGAAAGGAGATGGGGGGGGGAAAGGAGATGGGGGGGGGAAAGGAGATGGGGGGGGGAAAGGAGATGGGGGGGGGAAAGGAGATGGGGGGGGAAAGGAGATGGGGGGGGAAAGGAGATGGGGGGGGAAAGGAGATGGGGGGGGAAAGGAGATGGGGGGGGAAAGGAGATGGGGGGGGGAAGGAGATGGGGGGGAAAGGAGATGGGGGGGGGAAAGGAGATGGGGGGGGAAAGGAGATGGGGGGGGAAAGGAGATGGGGGGGGGAAAGGAGATGGGGGGGGGAAAGGAGAGGGGGGGGGAGGAGATGGGGGGGGAAAAGGAGATGGGGGGGGAAAGGAGATGGGGGGGAAAGGAGATGGGGGGGGAAAAGGAGATGGGGGGGAAAGGAGATGGGGGGGAAAGGAGATGGGGGGGAAAGGAGGGGGATGGGGGGGGAAAGGAGATGGGGGGGAAAGGAGATGGGGAGGGGGAAAGGAGATGGGGGGGAAAGGAGATGGGGGGGAAAGGAGATGGGGGGGAAAGGAGATGGGGGGGAAAGGAGATGGGGGGGGAAAGGAGATGGGGGGGGAAAGGAGATGGGGGGGGGAAAGGAGATGGGGGGGAAAGGAGATGGGGAGGGGGAAAGGAGATGGGGGGGGAAAGGGATGGGGGGGGGGAAGGAGATGGGGGGGAAGAGATGGGGAAGGAGATGGGGGGAGGGAAAGGGATGGGGGGGGAAAGGAGATGGGAAGGGGAGAAGGATGGGGGGGAGGGGGGGAAAGGAGATGGGGGGAAAAATGAGAAGGGAAAAAAAATAGAAGGGAAAAAAAGTGAGGAAGGAGAAAAAGAAATGAGGATAGAGGGAAGAGGAGAAGGGGAAAATGAGAAGGGGAAAAAAAAAATGAG
>NW_027254008.1:0-10138 GCF_044704955.1 Pristiophorus japonicus
TCTCTCTCTCTCCTCCCCCATCTCTCACTCTCTCTCTCTCTCTCTCTCTCTCTCTCTCCTCCCCCCCCTCTCTCTCTCTCCTCCCCCCCCTCCTCTCTCCTCTCTCTCCTCCCCCCCCCCCCTCTCTCCTCCTCCCCCCCCCTCTCTCTCTCTCTCTCTCTCCTCCCCCTCTCTCTCTCCTCCCCCTCTCTCTCCCCTCCTCTCTCTCTCTCTCTCTCTCTCTCTCCCTCTCTCTCTCTCTCTCTCTCTCTCTCTCTCTCTCTCTCCTCTCCCCCCCCCTCCTCTCTCTCTCCTCCCTCCCCCTCCTCTCTCTCTCCTCCCCCCCCCCCTCTCTCTCTCCTCCCCCCCCCCCCTCTCCTCCCCCCCCCTCTCTCTCTCCCCCCCCCCTCTCTCTCTCCCGATCAGCGGCACGAACGGCTGCAGAATTCTCCCTGGCTGAAGCACTTTCACACAGGTAGGAAGATGGTTTATTTAATCTTTTCGTGGCTTATAAATGTTTATTCAGGTTGGATTTATTTGTATAATATTTGTAGAAGTATAAATAAGGATTTGTTGTCGAATTTAATGAGTTCCCTCCCCCCACACCTCGTTCTGGACGCCTAATTTGTAACCTGCGCCTGACTTTTTTAATGTGTAGAACAGGTTTTTTCAGTTCTACAAAAATCTTCACTGGCTCCATTCTACTTTAGTTTGGAGTACATTTTCACTGTGGAAACTTTCAAATCAGGCGTCACTGGCCGGACACGCCCCCTTTTGAAGAAAAAATTCTGTTCTAAACTAGAACTGTTCTACCTGACTAGAACTGCAGAAAAAAAAAATGGAGAATTGCGATTTCTAAAATAGTCCGTTCTCCACCAGTTGCTCCTAAAAATCAGGCGCGAATCATGTGGAAACCTGGGCCCATAGTTACTGAAGGGAATGCAGGATTCAAACATGTAGAATACATGTGTGGCCATCATTTATTTCTTGCTGATTTGCAACAAACTTACATCATGAGATTACCAGCATTTTGGAAATGATAGAATTCCACATTTGGGTATTGTAATTGCACAAAATATCTGATTTTAGAAAATAATTAACTCAGGACCCTGGGAGTCACAGGCTGCTGAAGTAAATCATCTTGAAATACTGAATTATTTCCATCTACTTTAATTCCCTTTCCAAACCCTGTATAGGGATTCTTCCTTGAATTCCCATTTCCAAAAGAGACAGATCATCTCACTTATGAACTTTCATAAAATCATAAAACTTTCAATTATTGAAATGTTAGTATAGTGCTCTTGCACATGCAGCTGCCATCACATAGCTTCTTAGCAACCAGAGATTCAACACCGCCTCCAGTGCGCCAGTGCAGCTTGTGGTCGCCTGAGGGAAAGAATGTTTGAAAACCAGGTCCACAAATCTGCCACCAAGCTCATGGTCTACAGGGCTGTAGTAATACCCGCCCTCCTATAGGGTTCAGAGACATGGACCATGTACAGTGGACACCTCAAGTCGCTGGAGAAATACCATCAACGATGTCTCTCCAAGATCCTACAAATCCCCTGGGAGGACAGACATAACAACATAAGAAATAGGAACAGGAGTAGGCCATACGGCCCCTCGAGCCTGCTCCGTCATTCAATAAGATCATGGCTGATCTAATCATGGACTCAGCTCCACTTCCCCACCCGCTCCCCATATTCCCTTATCGTTTAAGAAACTGTCTATTTCTGTCTTAAATTTATTCAATGTCCCAGCTTCCACAGCTCTCTGAGGCAGCAAATTCCACAGATTTACAACCCTCAGAAGAAATTTCTCCTATCTCTGTTTTAAATGGCGACGCCTTATTCTAAGATCATGCCCTCTAGTTCTCGTCTCCCCCATCAGTGGAAATATCCTCTTTGCATCCACCTCATAATCTTACACGTTTCGATAAGATCACCTCTCATTCTTCTGAATTCCAATGAGTAGAGGCCCAACATACTCAACCTTTCCTCATAAGTCAACCCCCTCATCCCCGGAATCAATCTAGTGAACCTTAGAAAGATAGAAAATAGGTCCAGGAGTAAGCCATTCAGCCCTTCGAACCTGCACCACCATTCAATATGGTCATGGTTGATCATGCACTTCAGTTCCCCATTCCTGCTTTCTCTCCATACCCCTTGATCCCTTCAGCCATAAGGGCCACATCTAACTTCCTTTTGAATATATCTAACGAACTGGCCTCAAAACTTTGTGGTAGAGAATTCCACATGCTCACAACTCTGAAGAAATTTTTCCTCATCTCTGTCCTAAATGGCTCACCCCTTATCCTTAAGGCTGTGACCCCTGGTTCTGGACTTCCCCAACATCGGGAACATTCTTCCTGCATCTAACCTGTCCAATCTCATCAGAATTTTATATGTTTCTATGAGATTCTCTCTCATTCTTCTAAATTCCAGTGAATATAAGCCAGTCGATCCAGTCTTTCTTCATATGTCAGTCCTGTCATCCCAGGAACCAGTCTGGTGAACCTTTGCTGCACTCCCTCAATAGCAAGAATGTCCTTCCTCAGATTAGGAGACCAAAACTGTATACAATATTCAAGGTGTGGCCTCACCAAGGCCCTGTACAACTGCAGTATGACCTTCCTGCTCCTATACTCAAATCCTCTTGCTATGAAGGCCAACATGACATTTGCCTTCTTCGCCACCTGCTGTATCTGTATGCCAGCTTTCAATGACTGATGTACCATGATACCCAGGTCTCGTTGCACCTCCCCTTTTATTAATCTGCCTTTCTGTTTTTACCACCAAAGTGGATAACCTCACATTTATCTACAGTTTACTGCATCTGACATGTATTTGCCCACTCACCTAACCTGTCAAAGTCACCTTGCAGCCTCTTAGCATCCTCCTCACAGCTCTCACTGCCACCCAGCTTAGTGTCATCTGCAATCTTGGAGATATTACATTCAATTCCTTCGTCTAAATCATTAATGTATATTGTAAATAGCTGGGGTCACAGCACTGAACCCTCCGGTACCCCACCAGTCACTGTCTGCCATTCTGAAAAAGACCCTTTTATTCCTACACTTTGCTTCCTGTCTGCCAACCGGTTCTCTATCCACGTCAGTACATTACCCCCAATACCATGTGCTTTAATTTTGCACACTAATCTCTTGTGTGGGGCCTTGTCAAAAGCCTTTTGAAAGTCTAAATACACCACATCTACTGGCTCCCCCATGTCCCCTCTACTAATTACATCCTCAAAAAATTCTAGAAGATTTGTCAAGCATGATTTCCCTTTCATAAAGCCATGCTGACTTGGACCGATCCTGTCACTGCTTTCCAAATGTGCTGCTATTACATCTTTAATAATTGATTCCAACAACCTTCTCTGAACTGCCTCCAAAGCAAATATATCCTTTCGTAAATATGGAAACCAAAACTACAAGCAGTATTCCAGGTGTGGCCTCACCAATACCTTATATAGCTGTCGAAAGACTTCCCTGCTTTTATACTCCACCCCCTTTGCAATAAAGGCCAAGATACCATTGGCCTTCCTGATCACTTGCTGTACCTGCATACTATCCTTTTGTGTTTCATGCACGTACCCCCAGGTTCCATTGTACTGTGGCACTTTGCAATCTTCTCCATTTAAATAATAACTTGCTCTTTGATTTTTCTGCCCAAGTGCATGGCCTCTCACTTTCTGACATTATACTCTATCTGCCAAATTTTTGCCTACTCACTTAACCTGTATGTCCTTTTGCAGATTGTGTGTGTCCTCCTCACATATTGCTTTTCCTCCCATCTTTGTATCGTCAGCAAATTTGGCTACGTTACAATCTATATTAACGACTTGGAAGAAGGGATTGAGTGTAAATAGTTGGGGTCCCAGCATTGATCCCTGCGGCACACCACTAGTTACTGGTTGCCAACCAGAGAATGAACCATTTATCCCGACTCTGTTCTCTGTTAGTTAGCCAATCCTCTATCCATGCTAATATATTACTCCCAACCCAGTGAACTTTTATCTTGTGTAGTAACCTTTTATGTGGCACCTTGTCAAATGCCTTTTGGAAGTCCAAATACACCACATCCACTGGTTCCCCTTTATCCACCCTGTTCATTACATCCTCAAAGAACTCCAGCAAATTTGTCAAACATGACTTCCCCTTCATAAATCCATGCTGACTCTGCCTGACCGAATTTTGCTTTTCCAAATGTCCTGCTACTGCTGCTTTAATAATGGACTCCAACATTTTGCCAACCACAGATGTTAGGCTAACTGGTCTATAGTTTCCTGCTTTTTGTCTGCCTCCTTTTTTAAATAGAGGCATTACATTTGCAGTTTTCCAATCTGTTGGGACCTCCCCAGAATCCAGGGAATTTTGGTAAATTCATCCACAATCCCTGCCGCTACTTCTCTTAAGACGCTAGGATGCAAGCCATCAGGTCCACGGGATTTATCTGCCTTTAGTCCCATTATCTTGCACTAACATTAGCGTCCTCAATCAGGCGAACATCCCCAGCACTGAAGCACTGACCAGACTTGATCAGCTCCGCTGGGCAGGCCACACTGTTCGCATGCCAGACACGAGATTCCCAAAGCAAGTGCTCTACTCAGAACTCTTTCACGGCAAACGAGTCAAAAGTGGGTAGAAGAAACATTACAAGGACTCCCTCAAAGCCTCCCTGATAAAGTGCAACATCCTCACTGATACCTGGGAGTCCCTGGCCAAAGACTGCCCTATGTGGAGGAAGTGCATGTGGGACCGCTGAGCATCTTGAGTCTCATCGCCGCGAGCATGCAGAAATCAAGCGCAGGCAGCGGAATGAGTGTGCGGCAAACCTGTCCCACCCACCCTTTCCCTCAACGATTCTCTGTCCCACCTGTGACAGGGACTGTGGTTCACTTATTGGACTGTTCAGCCACCCAAGGACCCATTTTACGAGTGGAAACAAGTCTTCCTCGATTCAGAGGGACTACCGATGATGATCTTAGCAACACTCCACAATAAAAATAAATGTAATTTGAATTATCTGAGTCATGACCAAAACAATGCTTAATTTCACAAACACTTCAAAAATGGCAAATTGTTATGCTATTAAGTACTTCAGCTTGATGGCATATTATACACGGGACAGTCTCAGAACCTGCAACTATGGGCAATGTGTTTTATTTCAAAAGATCATTGCTATTTGGCAAGTTGAAATCCAGCTTTCAATGGGATAAAAGCACAAGAGAAAAGAAACAAAAAAAAATTGGTTATTGATCGGTAAGAAAGTGTCAAGCAAAGGTAACATTTACTCACACAACAAAGGCTGCTCTCCTATAGTAGAAGAGAAGGTTTTATTATCAAAACAAGAAATGCCTTAGATTAGCGATTACCTGCACATATCTTGTGGCATATAAATGTAACAATGGCGAACCTAGTTAGAGTATCCAATTGAATAACCAGTTGCACTCTATTTAATGGATTCATATTTTTTCAAGTTAAGGCTGTAACGTATGCACCTGTGAGTATGCTCAATGGTTTGTAGAGTGTGCTGTATGTGCGAGGTTGCAGTCCCTGTTCCATTAGTTAAAGGGGCTGCTCCTCAATTTCTGGTTGCATTTCAGTCCCACACTCCTGATCTTTGGGCACCCTGTGCGGAGGGGAGCGGGTAGGTCCGAGGGCCTCCTCGTAGGACTGCTCCTGGGCACGGCCAAGGGTTCCATTAGTCGGTCCAGGCAGCGGGCGGTCGAGGGGGTCGTTCAGCCTGACTGCCTGCCTCTCTTCCACGCTTACATCCGGGCCAGGGCGTCCCTGGAGACGGAGAACGCGGTGTCCACCGATACGCTCGCGGTCTTCCACGAGAGGTGGGTGCCGGAGGGACTGGAGTGCATCATTACCCCGGCAACCAAATTTTAATTTTATTTTATATGTTTTAAAGTTTAATTTGTTTTATTGCCGGGTTTTAGTGTCCCCCTTCCCTTTTATAGGGGCCACTTGTACAATGTACGATTTTAGTGCCCAAAAAAAGACACAAAAAACACAACAAAAAAAACCCCCAAAAAACAAAAAAGGGCCTTGATAAGTGTTTGGAGTGTCCCCCAGATCAGGTGGCACTTGATTTAACTGTTCAATTTTGTTTTCTACAAAAGAGTTGTAGAGTGTGCTGTTGTAGAGCTGTTGCATTGTGAATGGCTTAGCCAGTCATGTGATGTTCGCAAGACTCAATAAAGACCCAGTCAGTTGGGTCGAGGTCATCCGCGATGAGGTATGCAGTTGTGAGCCTAGTGGATGAACTTGTAATGTGTTGTGTGATTGTTAAACCTTTGTTAATAAACCAGCTAGTTCTTAATAGCAATGTGTTGCTTTGAATTCTTAAGCAAAGAACCCATGAAGCAAACACATTACAAAAGCATCATAGGAAATAGAATTGTCATGAGAAAAACATCAATTTCTCAGTGTGTCAATCTCTCTATGAACATGGGAATGATATCATGTAAAATAATCACCTATTTTATGAAGAAGAGCAAGAGGAAGAACGACACAGATAACGGTAATGACGAGGAGGATCTGTCCATTAAGATACCATGGTGTCCTAAAGTGTCAAAATAAAGATACTCAAGTTAAATAAATGGTACCGGTAAGTTAGGATAGTGACAAATGTAAGAATGTATAAGATAGCTGCCACAATTTGTTGTGAGGGTAGAGATTACCCTTCTGTGAGGAAACACCACTTGGTATAATTTTACTTCAGGATCAAATGTAGCATTGGAAACAGCAAAGTAGCAAAGTAAATGCTGCGTCAAAACTGTATGGTTGGCAAAATATGAGCTGCTTTACAAATTCCTTGGCACAAATTATGCCATACATGATTAAACAATAAATATACTTCAATAATGGTTACTAGAATTCAACACTATTGTACTGCTAGAAATTGAGCAGTACGTGTTTCTAGAAATATTATTTTGAGTCACTCAATGTAAGAGTAATCAAAGACCTGAAATTACTTAACTAGTGACTTCAAAGTGACAGCATGTATTTCAATAATTAAACTTTTGATTTTGCTAGTATAATTACTGTTACTCTCTTGTGTAGGTAGTAATCTGTACAATGAGATGCAGAGCTATTTATGACATTCTAATCACCTCTGATGAATAAATTATTTAATCTAATTGTATACTTAATTCAATTCCATTAAATAATCTATACAGAATAACCATCATTGCCGCTGACACTTACCCATTGTAGTTGTTGTGTAGGAATCCAGCAATTGCAGCAGGTAGTTCAGATTTTATGATGAACAGATAAGAAGACATTGCTGATGGCAGAAAAGTAATAACAAAAATCAGACATTAAGCTTATTTTCCCTGTATTTGTTATTTTATAAATGAACCATTAAGAAAAGTTGTATTAAGCTCCATTGATGATTCAATCAGTAAACAGGCTGCATAATGTGATACTGACCGATTAGAAGTTTCACGAGTCAAGGCAACATGGGGTAGTTATTATAAGTTTTATTTCCCACTAAACTATCAAGAATACCACAACGAATAAAGGATTTCTTGTAAGATTTCCTTGATCTCAGCTTCAACATCTGAAAAAGTTAAAACTGTCAAATTTCAAATTACAAACCACTCAGCCATAAATATGCTGAATTAATCTTGAAGCTATCGTGTTAATTAAATTGATTACACATAAGGAAGAACTTTCTACTTTGAGACACGTAGGCTGTCAATCCCAGTTAGATGAACATTTCAATCCCAGGACAAGAATTGTGCTCATTTATGCCATATGTTTCATAATTTCTGTAAAAGCACAGTGTACACCTTTTTGCCCTATGTTTCATGTTTTTAATACCAATTAAGTCAAACTTGTCATGGTTAAGTTCCAATATTTCACAAAACCTTTTTAGCCAGGAAGTGTTTCATGCTCAATTTTTGCATGGCAAAGACCGCACCCACCCCCCCCAAAATATATTTCTGTCCTTCTTCAAATACACAAATAAAAAAAAGAATGAACTTGTATTTATATCAACGTGGTCAATGTTTTAGAAAATGTAAAAAAAAATGTTTTAGAAACAATTATGATCAACACAATCAGCACATCAAGTTAACTATATGGTAGTCTCATACAACCACTGCATCTTGCTCCAGAAATTATAGGAACCGGATAGCAAAATATAAATTAATTTTAGGTGTTGGAGTTTTGTCAGACTGCATCTGGAGCACCGTGTGCAGTTCTGGTCATCTAATCATAAGGATATTGCAGTTTCCTTGGAAAAGAGGTGACTGATATGGTGAAACTAAAGTTTTTAAGATTATGCAGGGAATCGATAAATATCCAGAAAGATTGTACACAATGGTGAAGAGTTCAAATACCAGGAGACACAAACTGATAGTTAGGAGCAACAAGGGATAATCAGACTTTTGTTCAGCCATGGCTCAGTGGTAGCATCTCACCTGAGTCCAGAGGATATGTGGGTTCAAGTCCTACTCCAGAGATTTGAGCACAAGATCTAGGCTGACACTTCAGTGCAGTACTGAGGGAGTGCTGCACTATCTTTTAGAAGAGACATTAAACCAAGTTCTCTTAGGTGGGTGTGAAAGACCCCATGGCATTATTTCCAAGAAGAGCAGGGGAGTTTTCCCGGTGTCCTGGCTAATATTTATCCTTCAACCAACACCACCAAAAATAGATTATCTGGTCATTATTAAATTGCTGTTTGTGGAACCTTGCTGTGCGCAAATTGGCTGCTTTGTTTCCTGCATTACACCAGTGATTGGCTGTAAAGCACATTGGGATGTCCTGAGCTCCTGAATGTTTTTTATTTTTTATCATTTTCACACAAGGGGGAACATTGTGGAATACGTTAGCAAGAAAAATCATAAAATGGACAGCATAATTGGGCTCAAGACACATTGAGAAAGAGTTTATGGAGAGAAAAAATTCAGTGATATGCTGAGAAGGCAGGTAGCTGGGCATTTATCAATGAGAGATGGGTTTAATCTAAAATTCTGCACAACTGTTGAACATCAAGTCAATGAAATCTCTTTTCTGACCTTTGGGATTAGGGAATCTGATCTGGCCCAGTCTGGAGGTCACCTAAACATCATAATTACTTCCACTCTGCTTCCTGCCTGATCGCTGTATGGTAGGATAACTGTGCTCCTTGTTGCATTTGCACTACAAGGTTTTAAATAGAAGATCAATAAAGCCAGCCAATCTGAAAACCACTTTATTTTAATATAAGTCGAATATACCTGCAGCAAAGATCAAATTTAAACCTTTTGTTAAAAACTATACAAAATGCTCAGTCTTTGGGCAAACACATCATTTTCAAATCAAGGTCAGCAGGTGGTCTATGGCTAGTACATGCACAGGGCTACCCTGGAGGCCTCATTTACTATTGAGTGAAATTCCTTAGAAGCTGTATTTACACAAGTTGAGGAAATAGCAAAGGCGATTTCATGACAGAATTGAGTAGAGTTAAAGAATTAGCATTCAAATATAAGAAAATAGACTGCTTAAGATAGCTATTCTTTCAAAATTACTTTCAACGACTTGTGTAGATATCCAGTTCTAATGTTGTGACATGCAACATTTTCAGGAGATAATTTTATAGTGATCAAATTGAGGAATGTCAGTACTGTGTAAAACAAATATACTACACTTCACCCCTCCTCCCTACGACACACACACACACACACACACACACACACCCTATCCAGTGTTAGCCTAAAACACTCCCAGGTCAACAAGGGTTAGAAGCAGGATAAAGCTCCTTTGACACTTTACCAGTGTGCTAAAACACCAACCTCAGGACAGCACAGTGCAGCAATTGCTAACTTTTGGGCAAATTTGTACTGCAGCTCTAAGCGCATGATCAGACTTTTCCTATAGATTGCTACATAAATGCAAGTCTTTCTTTCACATCAGCAAGAGTCAAGCTACACAAAAAAAATAAAAAAATGGCTCTAGTTTCGGCCCGAGTTGAGAAGAGAAGGGGGAGGGGAAGAAGAGAAGGGGGGAGGGAAGAAGAGAAGGGGGGAGGGGAAGAAGAGAAGGGGGGAGGGAAGAAGAGAAGGGGGAGGGGAAGAAGAGAAGGGGGGGAAGAAGAGAAGGGGGAGGGGAAGAAGAGAAGGGGGGAGGGAAGAAGAGAAGGGGGAGGGGAAGAAG
>NW_027254009.1:0-10124 GCF_044704955.1 Pristiophorus japonicus
TGAGTGAGGGGATGGGTGAGTGAGTGAGTGGATGGGTGAGTGAGTGGAGTGAGTGGATGGTGAGTGAGTGAGTGGGTGGGTGAGTGGGTGAGTGACTGGGTGAGTGAATGGGTGGGTGCGTGAGTGGGTGAGTGAGTGTGTGAGTGGGTGAGTGGGTGAGTGAGTGAGTGAGTGTGTGAATGAGTGTGTGAGTGGCTGAGTGTGTGGGTGAGTGAGTGAGTGGGTGAGTAAGTGTGTGAGTGGGTGTGTGGGTGGGTGAGTGCGTGAGTGAGTGGGTGGGTGAGGGAGTGGGTGAGGTGAGTGGGTGAGTGAGTGAGTGGGTGAGTTGGTGTGTGGGCGAGAGAGTGAGTGGGTGAGTGAGTGAGTGGGTGTGTGAGTGAGTGAGTGTGGGTGAAGGAGTGAGTCATTGAGTGGGTGAGTGAATGTCAGTGAATGGCTGGCTGTGTGAGTGGGTGGGTGTGTGAGTGAGTGAATGAGTGAATAAATGGGTGGGTGCGTGAGTGAGTATGTGATTGAGTGAGTATGTGAGTGAGTAAGTGAATGAGTGATTGAGTAGATCAGTGAGTGAGCGGGTGAGTGAGTGTGGGAGTGAATGAGTGAGTGTGTGGGTGCGTGGAGGGGTGAGTGGATGAGTGTGAGTGGGTGAGTGGGTGGATGGGTGAATGGATGGGTGAGTGAGTGGGTGGGTGAGTGGGTGAGTGAGTGGGTGAGTGAGTGGGTGAGTGAGTGAGTGGATGGGTGAGTGGCTGAGTGAGTGGATGGGAGAGTGGGTGAGTGGGTGGGTGACTGAGCGAGTGGGTGAGTTGGTGGGTGAGTGAGTGGATGGGTGAGTGGGTGTGTGATGGATGGGTGAGTTGGTGAGTGAGTGGGTGAGTGAGCGGATGGGTGAGTGGGTGAGTGGGTGCATGAGAGAGTGAGTGGGTGATTGGGTGGGTGAGTGAGTGAGCGGGTGAGTGGGTGAGTGGGTGGGTGAGCGAGTGGGTGAGTGGGTGGGTGAGTGAGTGAGTGGATGGGTGAGTGGTTGAGTGGGTGAGTGAGTGAGAGGATGGGTGAGTGAGTAGGTGGGTGAGTGGGTAGGTGTGTGAGTGGGTGAGTGAGTGAGTGGATGGGTGAGTCAGTGAGTGGGTGAATGAGTGAGAGGATGGGGGAGTAGGTGGGTGGGTGAGTGAGTGGGTGAGTGGGTGAGCGAGTGAGTGGATGGGTGGGTGAGTGAGTGGGTGAGTGAGTGGATGGGTGAGTGGGTGAGTGGGTGAGTGGGAAGGTGAGTGAGTGGGTGGGTGAGTGAGTGGATAGATGGGTAAGTAAATGAGTGGGTGGATGGTGAGTGAGTGGGTGGATGGGTGAGTGAGTGGGTGAGTGGGTTAGTGGGTGGGTGAGTGAGTGAGTGGATGGGTGAGTGAGTAAGTGGATGTGTGAGTGAGTGGAGTGAGTGGGTGGTGAGTGAGTGAGTGAGAGGGTGAGTGGGTGGGTGAGTGGGTGAGTGAGTGCGTGAGTGAATGGGTGTGTGAGTGGGTGAGTGGGTGAGTGAGTGAGTGTTTGAGTGTGTGAGTGTGTGAGTGTGTGAGTGTGTGAGTGTGTGAGTGGGTGAGTGGGTGAGTGGGAGAGAGAGTGAGTGAGTGAATGTGTGAATGAGTGTGTGAGTGGGTGGGTGAGCGGGTGGTTGAGCGAGTTGGTGAGTGAGTGGGTGAGTGAGTGGGTGAGTGAGTGGGTGAGTGAGTGGGTGGGTGGGTGGGTGAGTGAGTGAGTGGGTGGGTGAGTGAGTGGGTGGGTGAGTGAGTGGGTGAGTGAGTGAGAGTGTGAGTGAGTGAGTCGGTGAGTGGGTGTGTGGGCGAGTGAGTGAGTGGGTGAGTGAATGAGTGGGTGTGTGAGTGAGTGAGTGGGTGAGGGAGTGAGTGAGTATGTGTGTGAGTGAGTGGGGGAGCGAGTGAGTGAGCGGGTGAGTGGATGGATGGGTAAGTGAATGAGAGAGTGGATGGGTGAGTGAGTGGGTGAGTGGGAGGATGGGTGAGTGAGTGGGTGAGTGGGTTAGTGGGTGGGTGAGTGAGTGAGTGAGTGAGGGGATGGGCGAGTGAGTGAGTGGATGGGTGAGTGAGTGGAGTGAGTGGATGGTGAGTGAGTGACAGGGTGGGTGAGTGACTGGGTGAGTGAATGGGTGGGTGAGTGAGTGGGTGAGTGAGTGAGTGAGTGAGTGGGTGAGTGGGTGAGTGGGTGAGTGAGTGAATGTGTGAGTGAGTGTGTGAGTGGGTGAGTGTGTGCGTGAGTGAGTGAGTGGGTGAGTAAGTGTGTGAGTGGTTGTGTGGGTGGGTGAGAGTGGGTGGGTGAGTGAGTGGGTGGGTGTGTGAGTGGGTGAGTGCGTGAGTGAGTGGGTGGGTGAGGGCGTGGGTGAGGTGAGTGGGTGAGTGAGTGAGTGGGTGAGTTGGTGTGTGGGCGAGTGAGTGAGTGGGTGAGTGAGTGAGTGGGTGTGTGAGTGAGTGAGTGTGGGTGAAGGAGTGAGTCATTGAGTGCGTGAGTGAATGTCAGTGAATGGCTGGCTGTGTGAGTGGGTGGGTGTGTGAGTGAGTGAATGAGCAAATGAGTGGGTGAGTGAGTGAGTAAGTGATTGAGTGAGTATGTGAGTGAGTGAGTGAATGAGTGATTGAGTAGATGAGTGAGTGAGTGAGTGAGTGAGAGTGGGGGTGAATGAGTGAGTGTGTGGGTGAGTGGAGGGGTGAGTGGAAACGTGTGAGTGGGTGAGTGGGTGTATGGGTGAATAGAAGGGTGAGTGTGTGGGTGGGTGAGTGGGTGAGTGAGTGGGAGAGTGAGTGGGTGAGTGAGTGAGTGGATGGGTTAGTGGCTGAGTGAGTGGATGGGAGAGTGGGTGAGTGGGTGGGTGAGTGAGCGAGTGGGTGAGTTGGAGGGTGAGTGAGTGGATGGGTGAGTGGGTGTGTGAGTGGATGGGTGAGTGGGTGAGTGGGTGCATGAGAGAGTGAGTGGGTGATTGGGTGGGTGAGTGAGTGAGTGGGTGAGTGGGTGAGTGGGTGGGTGAGCGAGTGGGTGAGTGGGTGGGTGAGTGAGTGAGTGGATGGGTGAGTGGTTGAGTGCGTGAGTGAGTGAGAGGATGGGTGAGTGAGTAGGTGGGTGAGTGGGTAGGTGAGTGAGTGGGTGAGTGAGTGAGTGGATGGGTGAGTGAGTGAGTTCGTGAGTGGGTGGGTGAGTCAGTGAGTGGGTGAGTGAGTGAGAGGATGGGTGAGTAGATGGGTGGGTGAGTGAGTGGGTGAGTGGGTGAGCGAGTGAGTGGATGGGTGGGTGAGTGAGTGGGTGAGTGCGTGGATGGGTGAGTGGGTGAGTGGGAGAGTGGGAAGGTGAGTGAGTGGGTGAGTGAGTGAGTGGATAGATGGGTAAGTAAATGAGTAGGTGGAAGGGTGAGTGAGTGGGTGCATGGGTGAGTGAGTGGGTGAGTGGGTTAGTGGGTGGGTGAGTGAGTGAGTGGATGGGTGAGTGAGTGAGTGGATGGGTGAGTGAGTGGAGTGAGTGGGTGGTGAGTGAGTGAGTGACAGGGTGAGTGGGTGGGTGAGTGGGTGAGTGAGTGCGTGAGTGAATGGGTGTGTGAGTGGGTGAGTGGGTGAGTGTTTGAGTGTTTGAGTGTGTGAGTGTGTGAGTGTGTGAGTGGGTGAATGTGTGAGTGAGTGTGTGAGTGTGTGGGTGAGCGGGTGGTTGAGCGAGTGGGTGAGTGAGTGGGTGAGTGAGTGGGTGAGTGGGTGGGTGGGTGAGAGGTTGGGTGAGTGAGTGGGTGGGTGAGTGAGTGGGTGAGTGAGTGAGAGTGTGAGTGAGTGAGTGGATGAGTGGGTGTGTGGGCGTGTGAGTGAGTGAGTGAGTGAGTGAGTGAGTGAGTGGGTGTGTGAGTGAGTGAGTGGGTGAGAGAGTGAGTGAGTAGGTGTGTGAGTGAGTGGGTGAGTGAGTGGGTGAGCGGGTGAGTGAGTGGGTGGGTGAGTGAGTGAGTGATTGGGTGAGTGAGTGAGGAATTGGGTGAGTGAGTGAGTTGGTGGGTGAGTTAGTGGATGGGTGAGTGAGAGAGAAGTGTGAGTGAGCGGATGGGTGAGTGAGTGAGTCGGTGAGTGAATGAGTGGGTGAGTGGGTGAGTTAGTGAGTGAGTGGGTGAGTGAGTGAGTGGGTGAGTGCGTGGTTGAGTGAGTGAATGTGTGAGTGGGTGAGTGATTGAGTGGATGGGTGAGAGTGGGTGAGTGTGTCAGTGGGTGTGTGAGTGAATGGGTGAGTGGGCAGTTGAGTGGGTGAGTGAGTGGGTGAGTGGGTGGGTGAGAGAGTGAGTGGGTGAGTGGGTGGGTGAGTGAGTTAGTGGGTGGGTAGAGGGGTGAGTGGGTTGGTGAGTGGATGGGTGAGTGTGTGAGTGGGTTGGTGAGTGAGTGGGTGAGTGGGTGGGTGAGTGAATTTGTGGGTGAGGTGAGTGGGTGGGCGGGTGAGTGGGTGAGTGAGTGTGTGAGTGGGTGAGCGAGTGAGTGGGTGGGCGGGTGAGGGAGTGAGTGGGCGGATGAGTGGAGGTGTGAGTTTGTGAGTGGGTGAGTGAGTGTGTGAGTCGGTGAGTGAGTGTGTGAGTGGGTGAGTGAGTGAGTGTGTGACTGAGTGAGTGGGTGAGTGGGTGTGTGAGTGGGATGGCGAGTGAGTGGGTGGGTGAGTGAGTGGATGGGTGAGAATGGATGAGTGAGTGTGTGAGTGGGTGGGTGAGTGAGTGAGTGAATGTGTTGGTGAGTGGGTGAGTGAGTTAGTGAATGAGTGGATGGGTGAGTGGGTGAGTGGGTGGGTGAGTGAGAGGATGGGTGAGTGAGTAGGTGGGTGAGTGGGTAGGTGAGTGAGTGGGTGACTGAGTGAGTGAGTGGATGGGTGAGAGAGTGAGTTCGTGAGTGGGTGGGTGAATGGGTGAGTGGGTGAGTGAGTGAGAGGATGGGTGAGTAGGTGGGTGAGTGAGTGAGTGGGTGAGTGGGTGAGCGAGTGAGTGGATGGGTGAGTGAGTGAGTGGGTGAGTGAGTGGATGGGTGAGTGCGTGAGTGGGTGAGTGGGAAGGTGAGTGAGTGGGTGGGTGAGAGAGTGAGTGGATAGATGGTTTAGTGAATGAGAGAGTGGATGGGTGAGTGAGTGGGTGAGTGAGTGAGTGGGTGTGTGAGTGAGTGAGTGGGTGTTGGAGTGAGTGAGTAGGTGTGTGAGTGAGTGGGTGAGTGAGTGGGTGAGCGGGTGAGTGAGTGGGTGGGTGAGTGAGTGAGTGATTGGGTGAGTGAGTGAGTGGGTGGGTGAGTTAGTGAGTGGGTGAGTGAGAGAGAAGTGTGAGTGAGTGGATGGGTGAGTGAGTGAGTCGGTGAGTGAATGAGTGGGTGAGTGGGTGAGTTAGTGAGTGAGTGGGTGAGTGGGTGAGTGGGTGGTTGAGTGAGTGAATGTGTGAGTGGGTGAGTGATTGAGTGGATGGGTGAGAGTTGGTGAGTGTGTGAGTGGGTGTGTGAGTGAGTGGGTGAGTGGGCAGTTGAGTGGGTGAGTGTGTGGGTGAGTGGGTGGGTGAGAGAGTGAGTGGGTGAGTGGGTGGGTGAGTGAGTTAGTGGGTGGGTGGAAGGGTGAGTGGGTGAGTGGATGGGTGATTGGGTGAGTGGGTTGGTGAGTGAGTGGGTGAGTGGGTGGGTGAGTGAATTTGTGGGTGAGGTGAGTGGGTGGGCGGGTGAGTGGGTGAGTGAGTGTGTGAGTGGGTGAGCGAGTGAGTGGGTGGGCGGGAGAGTGAGTGAGTGGGCAGATGAGTAGAGGTGTGAGTTTGTGAGTGGGTGAGTGAGTGTGTGAGTCGGTGTGTGAGTGTGTGAGTGGGTGAGTGACTGAGTGGGTGAGTGATTGAGTGGGTGAATGGGTGTGTGAGTGGGATGGCGAGTGAGTGGGTGGGTGAGTGAGTGGATGGGTGAGAATGGATGAGTGAGTGTGTGAGTGTGTGGGTGAGTGAGTGAGTGAATGTGTGGGTGAGTGGGTGAGTGTGTTAGTGAATGAGTGAATGGGTGAGTGGCTGAGTGGGTGGGCGAGTGAGAGGATGGGTGAGTGAGTAGGTGGGTGAGTGGGTAGGTGAGTGATTGGGTGAGTTAGTGAGTGAGTGGATGGGTGAGTGAGTGAGTTCGTGAGTGGGTGGGTGAGTGGGTGAGTGGGTGAGTCAGTGAGAGGATGGGTGAGTAGGTGGGTGAGTGAGTGGGTGAGTGGGTGAGCGAGTGAGTGGATGGGTGAGTGAGTGAGTGGGTGAGTGAGTGGATGGGTGAGTGGGTGAGTGGGTGAGTGGGAAGGTGAGTGAGTGGGTGGGTGAGTGAGTGTGTGGATAGATGGGTTAGTGAATGTGAGCGTGGATGGGTGAGTGAATGGGTGAGTGGGTGGATGGGTGAGTGAGTGGGTGAGTGGGTTAGTGGGTGGGTTGGTGAGTGAGTGGATGGGTGAGTGAGTGAGTGAGTGGATGGGTGAGTGAGTGCAGTGAGTGGGTGGTGAGTGAGTGAGTGAGTGAGAGGGTGAGTGGGTGGGTGAGTGGGTGAGTGAGTGCGTGAGTGAATGGGTGGGTTAGTGGGTGAGTGGGTGAGTGAGTGAGTGTTTGAGTGTGTGAGTGTGTGAATGTGCGAGTGTGTGAGTGGGTGAGTGGTTGAGTGGGTGAGTGGGAGAGTGAGTGAGTGAATGAATGTGTGAGTGAGTGTGTGAGTGGGTGGGTGAGCGGGTGGGAAAGCGAGTGGGTGAGTGAGTGGCTGAGTGAGTGGGTGAGTGAGTGTGTGAATGAGTGGGTGAGTGGGTGAGTGGGTGAGTGAGTGAGTGGCTGAGTGGGTGTGTGGGCGAGTGAGTGAGTGGTGAGTGAGTGAGTGGGTGTGTTAGTGAGTGAGTGGTTGAGTGGGTGAGTGAGTGAGTGAGCGGGTGAGTGAGTGGGTGGGTGAGTGAGTGAGTGATGGGGTGAGTAAGTGAGGAATTGGGTGAGTGAGTGAGTGGGTGGGTGAGTTAGTGAGTGGGTGAGTGAGTGAGTCGGTGAGTGAATGAGTGGGTGAGTGGGTGAGTTAGTGAGTGGATGGGTGAGAGTGGGTGAGTGTGTGAGTGGGTGAGTCAGTGAGTGGGTGAGTGGGTGGGTGAGTGAGTGGGTGAGTGGGTGGGTGAGAGAGTTTGCGGGTGGGTGGAGAAGTGAGTGGGTGAGTGAGTGGATGGGTGAGTGAGTTAGTGGGTGGATGAAGGTGGGAGTGGGTGAGTGAGTGAATGGATGAGTGAGAGGGTGAGTGGGTGGGTTGGTGGGTTAGTGGGTGTGTGGGTGAGTGAGTGAGTGGGTGAGTGGGCAGTTGAGTGGGTGATTGAGTGGGTGAGTGAGTGGGTGAGTGGGTGGTTGAGTGAGTGAGTGGGTAAGTGCGTGGGTGAGAGAGTTTGTGGGTGGGTTGGTGAGTGAGTGGTTGAGTGAGTGGGTGGGTGAATTTGTGGATGAGGTGAGTTGGTGGGCGGGTGAGTGGGTGAGTGAGTGAGTGAGTGGGTGAGTGAGTGAGTGGGTGGGCGGGTGAGTGAGTGAGTGGGCGGATGAGTGGAGGGGTGAGTTTGTGAGTGGGTGAGTGAGTGTGTGAGTGGGGGAGTGAGTGTGTGAGTGGGGGAGTGAGTGAGTTGGTGAGTGAGTGAGTGGGTGAGTGGGTGAGTGAGTGGGATGGTGAGTGAGTGAGTGGGTGAGTGAGTGGATGGGTGAGAATGGGTGTGTGAGTGTGTGAGAGTGTGGGTGAGTGAGTGAGTGGGTGGGTGGAGGGGTGAGTGGGTGAGTGAGTGAGTGGATGGGTGAGTGGGTGAGTGGCTGGGTATGTGTGAATGAATGTGTGGGTGAGTGGGTGAGTGAGTTAGTGAATGAGTAGATGGGTGAGTGGGTGAGTGGGTGGGTGAGTGAGTTAGTGGGTGGAGGGGTGAGTGGGTGAGTGAGTGAGTGGATGGGTGAGTGGGTGAGTGAGTGGTTGAGTGGGTGGGTGAGTGAGTTAGTGGGTGAGTGGGTGGGCGGTGAGTTGGTGAGTGAGTGTGTGAGTGGGTGAGTGAGTGAGTTGGTGGGCGAGTAAGTGAGTGAGTGAGGGGACTGAGAGTGGAGGGGTGAGTGAGTGCGTGAGTGAGTGAGTGGGTGAGTGAGTGAGTGGGTGAGTGAGTGAGTGAGTGGGTGAGTGTGTGAATGGGTGAGTGTGTGTGTGAGTGGGTGAGTGAGTTAGTGGATGTGTGAGTGAGTGAGTGGGTGAGTGAGTGAGTGGATGGCAGAGAGTGGGTGAGTGAGTGTGTGAGTGGGTGAGTGGGAGGGTGAGTGAGTGGATGGGTGAGTGGGTGAGTGTATGAGTGTGGGAGTGAGTGGGTGAGTGGTTGGGCGGGTGATTGGGTGAGTGAGTGTGTGAGTGAGTGAGTGAGTGAGTGGGTGGGCGGGTGAGTGGGTGAGTGAGTGGGAGAGTGAGTTACTGAGTGTGTGAGTGAGTGAGTGGGTGAGTGAGTGTGTGGATTACTGAGTGAGTGGGTGAGTGTGTGAGTGGGTGTGTGAGTGAGTGAGTGAGTGGGTGATTGAGTGAGTGAGTGAGTGGTTGAATGAGTGGGTGAGTGAATGAGTGAGTGCGTGGGTGAGTGGGTGGTTGATTGAGTGAATGGGTGAGTAAGTGTGTCAGTGGGTGAGTGAGTGGGCTAGTGGGTGTGTGGGCGAGTGAGTGAGTGGGTGAGTGTGTGAGTGGGTGAGTCGGTAGTGAGTGGATGAGTGAGTGGGTGAGTGGATGAGTGAGTGCGTGAGTGTGTGAGTCAGTGCGTGAGTGAGTGGGTGAGTGAGTGGGTGGGTGAGTGAGTGGGTGAGTGAGTGAGTGGATGAGTGAGAGGGTGAGTGGGTGGGTTGGTGGGTTAGTGGGTGGGTGGGTGAGTGAGTGAGTGGGTGAGTGGGAAGTTGAGTGGGTGAGTGAGTGGGTGAGTGAGTGGGTAAGTGGGTGGGTGAGAGAGTTTGTGGGTGGGTGCAGGGGTGAGAGGTTGAGTGAGTGGGTGGGTGAGTGGGTGAGTGGGTTGGTGAGTGAGTGGGTGAGTGGGTGGGTGAGTGAATTTGTGGGTGAGGTGAGTGGGTGGGCGGGTGAGTGGGTGAGTGAGTGAGTGAGTGGGTGAGTGAGTGAGTGGGTGGGCGGGTGAGTGAGTGAGTGGGCGGATGAGTGGAGGGGTGTGTTTGTGAGTGGGTGAGTGAGTGTGTGAGTGGGGGGAGTGAGTGTGTGAGTGGGGGAGTGAGTGAGTTGGTGAGTGAGTGAGTGGGTGAGTGAGTGGATGGGTGAGAATGGGTGTGTGAGTGTGTGAGAGGGTGGGTGAGCGAGTGAGTGGGTGGGTGGAGGGGTGAGTGGGTGAGTGAGTGAGTGGATGGGTGAGTGCGTGAGTGGCTGGGTATGTGTGAGTGAATGTGTGGGTGAGTGGGTGAGTGAGTTAGTGAATGGGTAGATGGGTGAGTGGGTGAGTGGGTGGGTGAGTGAGTGAGTGGGTGGAGGGGTGAGTGGGTGAGTGAGTGAGTGGATGGGTGAGTGGGTGAGTGTGTGGTTGAGTGGGTGGGTGAGTGAGTTAGTGGGTGAGTGGGTGGGCGGTGAGTTGGCGAGTGAGTGTGTGAGTGGGTGAGTGAGTGAGTTGGTGGGCGAGTAAGTGAGTGAGTGAGGGGACTGAGAGTGGAGGGGTGAGTGAGTGCGTGAGTGAGTGAGTGGGTGAGTGAGTGAGTGGGTGAGTGAGTGGGTGAGTGTGTGAATGGGTGAGTGTGTGTGTGGTGGAGTGAGTTAGTGGATGTGTGAGTGAGTGAGTGGGTGATGAGTGAGTGGGTGAGTGAGTGAGTGGATGGGAAGAGAGTGGGTGAGTGAGTGTGTGAGTGGGTGAGTGGGAGGGTGAGTGAGTGGATGGGTGAGTGGGTGAGTGTATGAGTGTGGGAGTGTGTGGGTGAGTGGGTGAGTGAGTGAGTGGATGGGTGAGTGGGTGAGTGGTTGGGCGGGTGATTGGGTGAGTGAGTGTGTGAGTGGGGGAGTGAGTGTGTGAGGTGGGGGAAGAGATGAGTGGGAGTGGTGAAGGTGGTGAGTGGTGGGGAGGTGAGTGAGTGAGTGGAGTGGGAATGAGTGAGTGGGTGGTGGTGAGTGGGTGGGAGAGGGTGGGTG
>NW_027254010.1:0-10116 GCF_044704955.1 Pristiophorus japonicus
CCTTCCCGATCTCCCCCTCCCGATCTCCCACTCCCCCTCCCGATCCCCCCCTCCCTTCCTGATCTCCCTCTTCCGATCTCCCCCTCCCGATCTCACGCTCCCACTCCCGAACTCCCCCTCCCAGTCTCCCTCTCCCGATCTCCCCATCCCTATCTCCCCCTCCCCCTCCCGATCTCCCCCTCCCGATCTACCCCTCCCCCTCCCGATCTCCCCCTCCCGATCTCCCACTCCCCCTCCCGATCTCCCCCTCCGCTTCCTGATCTCCCCCTCCTGATCTTCCCCTCCCGATCTCCCCCTCCCCCTCCCAATCTCCCCCTCCCCCGCCCGATCTCCCCCGCCCCCTCCCGATCTCCCCATCCCGATCTCCCGCTCTCTCTCTCCCGATCTCCCCGTCCCGATCTCCCTTCCCGATCTCCCTCTTCCGATCTCCCCCTCCCGATCTCCCTCTCCCGATCTCCCCCTCCCGATCTCCCCCTCCCCCTCCCGATCTCCCCTCCCGATCTCCCCCTCCCCCTCCCTATCTCCCTGTCCCGATCTCCCCCTCCCCCCTCCTGATCTCCCCCGCCCACTCCCGATCTCCCCCTCCCGATCTCCCTCTCTCCCTCTCCCGATCTCCCCCTCCCGATCTCCCCCTCCCTCTCCCGATCTCCCACTCCCGATCTCCCTCTTCCGATCTCCCCCTTCCGATCTCACCCTCCCCCTCCCGATCTCCCCCTCCCCCTCCCAATCTCCCCCTCCCGATCTTCCTCTCCCGATCTCCCCCTCCCCCTCCTGATCTCCCCCTCCCGATCTCCCCATCCCGATCTCCCCCAATCTCCCCCACCCAATCTCCCCCTCCCCCTCCCGTTCTCCCCCTCCCGATCTCCCCTGCGCCCTCCCGATCTCCCCCACCCGATCTCCCCCACCCAATCTCCCACTCCCCCTCCCGATCTCCCCCTCCCGATCTCCCCTGCCCCCTCCCGATCTCCCCCTCCCGATCTCGCCCTCCGGCTCCCGAGCTCCCCGTCCCGATCTCCCCATCCCCCTCCCGATCTGCCCCACCCCCTCCGATCTCCCCCTACCCCTCCCGATCTCCCTCTCCCGATCTCCCTTCCGGATCTCCCCCTCCCCCTCCCGATCTCCCCCTCCCGATCTCCCCCTCCCCCACCCGATCTCCCTCTCCAGATCTCCCCCTCCCCCTCCCGATCTCCCCCTCCCCCTCCCGATTTCCCCCTCCCCTTCCTGATCTCCCCTTCCTGATCTTCCCCTCCCGATCTCCCCCTCCCCCTCCCAATCTCCCCCTCCCCCTCCTGCTCTCCCTCTCCCGATCTCCCCCTCCCCCTCCTGATCTCCCCCTCCCGATCTACCCCTCCCGATCTCCCTCTCCCGATCTCCCTCTCCCCCTTCCAGTCTCCCCCTCCCGATCTCCCCCTCCCCCTCCCGATCTGCCCCTCCCAATTTCCCCCTCCCCCTCCCGATCTCCCCCTCCCGATCTCCCCCTCCCCCTCCCGATCTCCCCCTCCCCCTCCCGATCTCCCCCTCCCCTTCCTGATCTCCCCCTCCTGATCTTCCCCTCCAGATCTCCCCCTCGCCCTCCTATCTCCCCCACCCCCTCCCGATCTCCCTCTCCCGATCTCCCCCTGCCCCTCCCGAACTCCCTCTCCAGATCTCCCCTCCCGATCTCCCCATCCCGATCTCCCCCCCTCCCACCCGATCTCCCCCTCCCGATCGCCCCCTCCCGATCTCCCCCTCCCCCTCCCGATCTCCGCCTCCCGGTCTCCCTCTCCCCGATCTCCCCATCCCGATCTCCCCCTCCCCCTCCCGATCTCCCCCTCCCGATCTACCCCTCCCCCTCCCGATCTCCCCCTCCCGATCTCCCCCTCCCCCACCCGATCTCCCTCTCCAGATCTCCCCCTCCCCTTCCAGATCTCCCCCACCCGATCTCCCACTCCCCCGATCTCCCCTCTCCCCTTCCTCTCTCCCTGATCTTCCCCTCCCGATCTCCCCTCTCCCCTCCCCCTCCCAATCTCCCCCTCCCCTTCCCGATCTCCCCCTCCCCCTCCCGATCTCCCTTCCCGATGTCCCCCTCCCGATCTCCCACTCCCCCTCCCGATCCCCCCCTCCCTTCCTGATCTCCCTCTTCCGATCTCCCCCTCCCGATCTCACGCTCCCACTCCCGAACTCCCCCTCCCGGTCTCCCTCTCCCGATCTCCCCATCCCTATCTCCCCCTCCCCCTCCCGATCTCCCCCTCCCGATCTACCCCTCCCCCTCCCGATCTCCCCCTCCCGATCTCCCCACTCCCCCTCCCGATCTCCCCCTCCCCTTCCTGATCTCCCCCTCCTGATCTTCCCCTCCCGATCTCCCCCTCCCCCTCCCAATCTCCCCTCCCCCGCCCGATCTCCCCCGCCCCCTCCCGATCTCCCCATCCCGATCTCCCGCTCTGTCTCTCCCGATCTCCCCGTCCCGATCTCCCTTCCCGATCTCCCTCTTCCGATCTCCCCCTCCCGATCTCCCTCTCCCGATCTCCCCCTCCCGATCTCCCCCTCCCCTTCCCGATCTCCCCCTCCCGATCTCCCCCTCCCCCTCCCTATCTCCCTGTCCCGATCTCCCCCTCCCCCTCCTGATCTCCCCCGCCCACTCCCGATCTCCCCCTCCCGATCTCCCTCTCTCCCTCTCCCGATCTCCCCCTCCCGATCTCCCCCTCCCTCTCCCGATCTCCCCCTCCCGATCTCCCTCTTCCGATCTCCCCCTTCCGATCTCACCCTCCCCCTCCCGATCTCCCCCTCCCCCTCCCAATCTCCCCCTCCCCTTCCCGATCTCCCCCTCCCCCTCCCGATCTCCCTTCCCGATGTCCCCCCTCCCCCTCCCGATCTCCCCCACCCGATCTCCCTCTCCAGATCTCCCCCTCCCCTTCCCGATCTCCCCCTCCCGATCTCCCACTCCCCCTCCCGATCCCCCCCTCCCTTCCTGATCTCCCTCTTCCGATCTCCCCCTCCCGATCTCACGCTCCCACTCCCGATCTCCCCCTCCCGGTCTCCCTCTCCCGATCTCCCCATCCCTATCTCCCCCTCCCCCTCCCGATCTCCCCCTCCCGATCTACCCCTCCCCCTCCCGATCTCCCCCTCCCCTTCCTGATCTCCCCCTCCTGATCTTCCCCTCCCGATCTCCCCCTCCCCCTCCCAATCTCCCCCTCCCCCGCCCGATCTCCCCCGCCCCCTCCCGATCTCCCCATCCCGATCTCCCGCTCTCTCTCTCCCGATCTCCCCGTCCCGATCTCCCTTCCCGATCTCCCTCTTCCGATCTCCCCCTCCCGATCTCCCTCTCCCGATCTCCCCTCCCGATCTCCCCCTCCCCCTCCCGAACTCCCCCTCCCGATCTCCCCTCCCCCTCACTATCTCCCTGTCCCGATCTCCCCCTCCCCCTCCTGATCTCCCCGCCCACTCCCGATCTCCCCTCCCGATCTCCCTCTCTCCCTCTCCCGATCTCCCCTTCCCGATCTCCCCTCCCTCTCCCGATCTCCCCCTCCCGATCTCCCTCTTCCGATCTCCCCCTTCCGATCTCACCCTCCCCCTCCCGATCTCCCCCTTCCCCTCCCGATCTCCCCCTCCCGACCTCCCCCTCCGGCTCCCGAGCTCCCCGTCCCGATCTCCCTCTCCCCTCCCGATCTGCCCCTCTCCCTCCAATCTCCCCTTCCCCTCCCGATCTGCCCCTCCCCCTCCGATCTCCCCCTTCCCCTCCCGATCTCCCTCTCCCGATCTCCCTTCTCAATCTCCCCCTCCCCCTCCCGATCTCCCCCTCCCGATCTCCCCCTCCCCCACCTGATCTCCCTCTCCAGATCTCCCACTCCCCCTCCCGATCCCCCCCTCCCTTCCTGATCTCCCTCTTCCGATCTCCCCCTCCCGATCTCACGCTCCCACTCCCGATCTCCCCCTCCCGGTCTCCCTCTCCCGATCTCCCCATCCTTATCTCCCCCTCCCCCTCCCGATCTCCCCCTCCCGATCTACCCCTCCCCCTCCCGATCTCCCCCTCCCGATCTCCCACTCCCCCTCCCGATCTCCCCCTCCCCCTCCCAATCTCCCCCTCCCCCGCCCGATCTCCCCCTCCCCCTCCCGATCTCCCCATCCCGATCTCCCGCTCTCTCTCTCCCGATCTCCCCGTCCCGATCTCCCTTCCCGATCTCCCTCTTCCGATCTCCCCCTCCCGATCTCCCTCTCCCGATCTCCCCCTCCCGATCTCCCCCTCCCCCTCCCGATCTCCGCCTCCCGATCTCCCCCTCCCCCTCCCTATCTCCCTGTCCCGATCTCCCCCTCCCCCTCCTGATCTCCCCCGCCCACTCCCGATCTCCCCCTCCCGATCTCCCTCTCTCCCTCTCCCGATCTCCCCCTCCCGATCTCCCCCTCCCTCTCCCGATCTCCCCCTCCCGATCTCCCTCTTCCGATCTCCCCCTTCCGATCTCACCCTCCCCCTCCCGATCTCCCCCTCCCCCTCCCAATCTCCCCCTCCCCTTCCCGATCTCCCCCTCCCCCTCCCGATCTCCCTTCCCGATGTCCCCCTCCCCCTCCCGATCTCCCCCACCCGATCTCCCTCTCCAGATCTCACCCTCCCCTTCCCGATCTCCCCCTCCCGATCTCCCACTCCCCCTCCCGATCCCCCCCTCCCTTCCTGATCTCCCTCTTCCGATCTCCCCCTCCCGATCTCACGCTCCCACTCCCGATCTCCCCCTCCCGGTCTCCCTCTCCCGATCTCCCCATCCCTATCTCCCCCTCCCCCTCCCGATCTCCCCCTCCCGATCTACCCCTCCCCCTCCCGATCTCCCCCTCCCGATCTCCCACTCCCCCTCCCGATCTCCCCCTCCCCTTCCTGATCTCCCCCTCCTGATCTTCCCCTCCCGATCTCCCCCTCCCCCTCCCAATCTCCCCCTCCCCCGCCCGATCTCCCCCGCCCCCTCCCGATCTCCCCATCCCGATCTCCCGCTCTCTCTCTCCCGATCTCCCCGTCCCGATCTCCCTTCCCGATCTCCCTCTTCCGATCTCCCCCTCCCGATCTCCCTCTCCCGATCTCCCCCTCCCGATCTCCCCCTCCCCCTCCCGATCTCCCCCTCCCGATCTCCCCCTCCCCCTCCCTATCTCCCTGTCCCGATCTCCCCCTCCCCCTCCTGATCTCCCCCGCCCACTCCCGATCTCCCCCTCCCGATCTCCCTCTCTCCCTCTCCCGATCTCCCCCTCCCGATCTCCCCCTCCCTCTCCCGATCTCCCCCTCCCGATCTCCCTCTTCCGATCTCCCCCTTCCGATCTCACCCTCCCCCTCCCGATCTCCCCCTTCCCCTCCCGATCTCCCCCTCCCGACCTCCCCCTCCGGCTCCCGAGCTCCCCGTCCCGATCTCCCCCTCCCTCCCGATCTGCCCCTCTCCCTCCAATCTCCCCTTCCCCTCCCTATCTGCCCCTCCCCCTCCGATCTCCCCCTTCCCCTCCCGATCTCCCTCTCCCGATCTCCCTTCTCAATCTCCCCCTCCCCCTCCCGATCTCCCCCTCCCGATCTCCCCCTCCCCCACCTGATCTCCCTCTCCAGATCTCCCCCTCCCGATCTCCCTCTCCCAATCTCCCCCTCTCCCTCCCGATCACCCCCTCCCGATCTCCCCCTCCCAATCTCCCCCTCCCTCTCCCGATCTCACCCTCCCGATCTCCCCCTGCCCCTCCCGATCTCCCCCTCCCGGTCTCCCCATCCCGATCTCCCCCTCCCAATCTCCCCCTCCCTCTCCCGATCTCCCCCCCCCCGATCTCCCCCTCCCCTTCCTGATCTCCCCCTCCTGATCTTCCCCTCCCGATCTCCCCCTCCCCTTCCTGATCTCCCCCTCCTGATCTTCCCCTCCGATCTCCCCCTCCCCCTCCCAATCTCCCCCTCCCCCTCCTGCTCTCCCTCTCCCGATCTCCCCCTCCCCCTCCTGATCTCCCCCTCCCGATCTTCCCCTCCCGATCTCCCCCTCCCCCTTCCGATCTCCCTCTCCCGATCTCCCTCTCCCCCTCCCAATCTCTCCCTCCCGATCTCCCTCTCCCGATCTCCCCCACCCCTCCCGAACTCTCCCTCCCGATCTCCCCCACCACCTCACGATCTGCCCCTAACAATCTCCCCCTCCCCCTCCCGATCTCACCCTCCCAATCTCGCCCTCCCCCTCCCGATCTCCCTCTCCCAATCTCCCCCTCCCCCTCCCGATCACCCCCTCTCGATCTCCCCCTGCCCCTCCCGATCTCCCCCTCCCGATCTCCCCCACCGGATCGACCCCTCCCCCTCCCAATCTCCCCATCCCGATCTCACCCTCCCCCTCCGATCTCCCCCCCACCTCACGATCTCCCCCTCCCAATCTCCCCCTCCCCCTCCCGATCTTCCACTCCCGATCTCCCCCTCCCCCTCCTGATATCCCCCTCCCGATCTCCCCATCCCGATCTCCCCCACCCGATCTCCCCCACCCAATCTCCCCCTCCCCCTCCCGTTCTCCCCCTCCCGATCTCCCCTGCGCCCTCCCGATCTCCCCCACCCGATCTCCCCGACCCAATCTCCCACTCCCCCTCCCGATCTCCCCCTCCCGATCTCCCCTGCCCCCTCCCGATCTCCCCCTCCCGATCTCCCGCTCTCCCTCTCCTAATCTCCCCCTCCCGATCTCCCCCTCCCCCTCCCGATCTCGCCCTCCGGCTCCCGAGCTCCCCGTCCCGATCTCCCCATCCCCCGCCCGATCTGCCCCACCCCCTCCGATCTCCTCCTACCCCTCCCGATCTCCCTCGCCCGATCTCCCTTCCGGATCTCCCCCTCCCCCTCCCGATCTCCCCCTCCCCCACCCGATCTCCCCCTCCAGATCTCCCCCTCCCCCTCCCGATCTCCCCCTCCCGATCTCCCCCTCCCCCACCCGATCTCCCCCTCCAGATCTCCCCCTCCCCCTCCCGATTTCCCCCTCCCCTTCCTGATCTCCCCTTCCTGATCTTCCCCTCCCGATCTCCCCCTCCCCCTCCCAATCTCCCCCTCCCCCTCCTGCTCTCCCTCTCCCGATCTCCCCCTCCCCCTCCTGATCTCCCCCTCCCGATCTACCCCTCCCGATCTCCCTCTCCCGATCTCCCTCTCCCCCTCCCAGTCTCCCCCTCCCGATCTCCCCCTCCCCCTCCCGATCTGCCCCTCCCAATCTCCCCTCCCCCTCCCGATCTCCCCCTCCCGATCTACCCCTCCCCCTCCCGATCTCCCCCTCCCCCTCCCGATCTCCCCCTCCCCTTCCTGATCTCCCCCTCCTGATCTTCCCCTCCAGATCTCCCCCTCGCCCTCCCTATCTCCCCCTCCCCCTCCCGATCTCCCTCCCCCGATCTCCCCCTGCCCCTCCCGATCACCCTCTCCCGATCTCCCGCTCCCTCTCCAGATCTCCCCGTCCCGATCTCCCCATCCCGATCTCCCCCCCTCCCACCCGATCTCCCCCTCCCGATCTCCCCCTCCAGATCGATCCCTCCCCCTCCTGATCTCCCCCTCCCGATCTCCCCCTACCCCTCCCGATCTCCCCCTCCCGATCTCCCTCTTCCGATCGCCCCCTCCCGATCTCCGCCTCCCGGTCTCCCTCTCCCGATCTCCCCATCCCGATCTCCCCCTCCCCCTCCCGATCTCCCCCTCCCGATCTACCGCTCCCCCTCCCGATCTCCCCCTCCCGATCTCCCCCTCCCCCACCCGATCTCCCACTCCAGATCTCCCCCTCCCCTTCCAGATCTCCCCCACCCGATCTCCCACTCCCCCTCCCGATCTCCCCCTCCCCTTCCTGATCTCCCCCTCCTGATGTTCCCCTCCCGATCTCCCCCTCCCCCTCCCAATCTCCCCCTCCCCTTCCCGATCTCCCGCTCTCCCTCTCCCGATCTCCCCGTCCCGATCTCCCTTCCCGATCTCCCTCTTCCGATCTCCCCCTCCCGATCTCCCTCTCCCGATCTCCCCCTCCCGATCTCCCCCTCCCCCTCCCGATCTCCCCCTCCCGATCTCCCCCTCCCCCTCCCTATCTCCCTGTCCCGATCTCCCCCTCCCCCTCCTGATCTCCCCCGCCCACTCCCGATCTCCCCCTCCCGATCTCCCTCTCTCCCTCTCCCGATCTCCCCCTCCCGATCTCCCCCTCCCCCTCCCGATCTCCCCCTCCCGATCTCCCTCTTCCGATCTCCCCCTTCCGATCTCACCCTCCCCCTCCCGATCTCCCCCTCCCGGTCTCCCTCTCCCAATCTCCCCATCCCGATCTCCCCATCCCCCTACCGATCTCCCCCTCCCGATCTCCCCCTCCCCCTCCCGATCTCCCCCTCCCGACCTCCCCCTCCGGCTCCCGAGCTCCCCGTCCCGATTTCCCCCTCCCCTCCCGATCTGCCCCTCTCCCTCCAATCTCCCCCTCCCCCTCCCGATCTGCCCCTCCCCCTCCGATCTCCCCCTTCCCCTCCCGATCTCCCTCTCCCGATCTCCCTTCTCAATCTCCCCCTCCCCCTCCCGATCTCCCCCTCCCGATCTCCCCCTCCCCCACCTGATCTCCCTCTTCAGATCTCCCCCTCCCGATCTCCCTCTCCCAATCTCCCCCTCTCCCTCCCGATCACCCCCTCCCGATCTCCCCCTCCCAATCTCCCCCTCCCTCTCCCGATCTCACCCTCCCGATCTCCCCCTGCCCCTCCCGATCTCACCCTCCCGATCTCCCCATCCCGATCTCCCCCTCCCAATCTCCCCCTCCCTCTCTCGCCCTCCCCCCCCCGATCTCCCCCTCCCCTTCCTGATCTCCCCTTCCTGATCTTCCCCTCCCGATCTCCCCCTCCCCTTCCTGATCTCCCCCTCCTGATCTTCCCCTCCGATCTCCCCCTCCCCCTCCCAATCTCCCCCTCCCCCTCCTGCTCTCCCTCTCCCGATCTCCCCCTCCCCCTCCTGATCTCCCCCTCCCGATCTTCCCCTCCCGATCTCCCCCTCCCCCTTCCGATCTCCCTCTCCCGATCTCCCTCTCCCCCTCCCAATCTCTCCCTCCCGATCTCCCTCTCCCGATCTCCCCCACCCCTCCCGAACTCTCCCTCCCGATCTCCCCCACCACCTCCCGATCTGCCCCTAACAATCTCCCCCTCCCCCTCCCGATCTCACCCTCCCAATCTCGCCCTCCCCCTCCCGATCTCCCTCTCCCAATCTCCCCCTCCCCCTCCCGATCACCCCCTCTCGATCTCCACCTGCCCCTCCCGATCTCCCCCTCCCGATCTCCCCCACCAGATCGACCCCTCCCCCTCCCGATCTCCCCATCCCGATCTCACCCTCCCCCTCCGATCTCCCCCCCACCTCACGATCTCCCCCTCCCAATCTCCCCCTCCCCCTCCCGATCTTCCACTCCCGATCTCCCCCTCCCCCTCCTGATCTCCCCTCCCGATCTCCCCATCCCGATCTCCCCCAAGCCGATCTCCCCCACCCAATCTCCCCCTCCCCCTCCCGTTCTCCCCGTCCCGATCTCCCCTGCGCCCTCCCGATCTTCCCCACCCGATCTCCCCGACCCAATCTCCCACTCCCCCTCCCGATCTCCCCCTCCCGATCTCCCCTGCCCCCTCCCGATCTCCACCTCCCGATCTCCCGCTCTCCCTCTCCTAATCTCCCCCTCCCGATCTCCCCTGCCCCTCCCGATCTCCCCCTCCCAATCTCCCGCTCTCCCTCTCCTAATCTCCCCCTCCCGATCTCCCCTGCCCCCTCCCGATCTCCCCCTCCCAATCTCCCGCTCTCCCTCTCCTAATCTCCCCCTCCCGATCTCCCCCTCCCGATCTCCCCTGCCCCCTCCCGATCTCCCCCTCCCGATCTCCCGCTCTCCCTCTCCTAATCTCCCCCTCCCGATCTCCCCCTCCCCCTCCCGATCTCCCCCTCCCGATCTCGCCCTCCGGCTCCCGAGCTCCCCGTCCCGATCTCCCCATCCCCCTCCCGATCTGCCCCACCCCCTCCGATCTCCCCCTACCCCTCCCGATCTCCCTCTCCCGATCTCCTTTCCGGATCTCCCCCTCCCCCTCCCGATCTCCCCTCCCGATCTCCCCCTCCCCCACCCGATCTCCCTCTCCAGATCTCCCCCTCCCCCTCCCGATCTCCCCCTCCCCCTCCCGATTTCCCCCTCCCCTTCCTGATCTCCCCTTCCT
>NW_027254011.1:0-10102 GCF_044704955.1 Pristiophorus japonicus
GGGGTGGGTGTTTGTTAGGGGGAGGGGTGTGAGTGTGGAAGGGGGAGGGGTGTGGGAGGGGGAGGGGTGTGTGTGTGCGAGGTGGAGGATCTTGTGTGTGTGAGGGGGAGGGGTGTGAGTGTGGGAGGTGGAGGGGTGTGAGTGTGGGAGGGGGAGGGGTGGGTGTGTGCGAGGGGCCGGGGTGTGTGTGTGGGAGGGGCCGGGGTGTGTGTGTGGGAGGGGCCGGGGTGTGAGTGTGGGAGGGGGAGGGGGAGGGGTGTGTGTGTGGGAGTGGCCGGGGTGTGTGTGTGGGAGGGGCCGGGGTGTGAGTGTGGAGGGGCAGGGGTGTGAGTGTGGTGGGGGAGGTGTGTGAGGGGGAGGGGTGTGTGTGTGTGAGAGGGGGAGGGGTGTGTGTGTGTGGGAGGGGGAGGGGTGTGAGTGTGAGATGGGGAGGGTTGTGGGTGTGGGAGGGTGAGGGGTCTGTGTTTGAGGGAGGGGTAGGGTTGTGAGTGAGGGAGGGGGAGGGTTGTGTGTGTGGGAGGGGCAGGGGTGTGAGTGTGGGAGGGGGAGGGTTGTGTGTGTTGGAGGGGGAGCGTTTTGAGTGTGGGAGGGGAAGAGGTATGAGTGTGGGAGGGGGAGGGGTGTGTATGTGTGGGAGGGGGAGGGATGTGTGTGTGGGAGAGGGAGGATTGTGTGTGTGGGAGGGGGAGGGGCAGGGTTGTGAGTGTGGGAGGGGGAGGGTTGTGTGTGTGGGAGGGGCAGGGTTGTTTGTGTGGGAGGGGGAGGATTGTGAGTGTGGGAGGGGGAGGATTGTGAGTGTGGGAGGGGGAGGGTTGTGAGTGTGGGAGGGGGAGGATTGTGTGTGTGGGAGGGGGAGGGGCAGGGTTGTGTGTGTGGGAGGGGGAGGGATGTGAGTGTGGGAGGGGGAGGGTTGTGTGTGTGTGTGGGAGGGGGAGGGATGTGTGTTTGGGAGGGGCAGGGGTGTGAGTGTGGGAGGGGGAGGGATGTGTGTGTGGGAGGGGGAGGGATGTGTTTGTGGGAGGGGTGGTGTGTGAGTGTGGAGGGGCAGAGGTGTGAGCGTGTGAGAGGGAGGGGTGTGAGTTTGCGAGGGGAAGGGGGAGGGTTGTGTGTGTGGGAGGGGGAGGTGTGTGAGTGTGGGAGGGGGAGGGGGAGGGTTGTGTGTATGGGAGGGGGAGGGGTGTGTGTGTGTGGGAGGGGGAGGGGTATGAGTGTGGGAGGGGGAGGGGTGTGTGGGAGGGGGAGGTGTGTGTGTGTGGGAGGCGGAGGGATGGGAGTGTGGGAGGGGCAGGGGAAGAAGTGTGAGTGTGGGGGAGGAGGTGGTGGGAGTGTGGAGGAGAGGGGTGTGAATGTGGGAGGGATGGGAGTATGGGAGGGGCAGGGGAAGAGGTGTGAGTGTGGGAGGGGGAGGGGCAGGGTTGTGACTGTGGGAGAGGGAGGGTTGTGAGTGAGTGAGGAGGAGGGTTGTGTTTTTGGGAGGGGGAGGGTTGTGAGTGTGGGAGGGGAGGGGTGTGAGTGTGGGAGGGGCAGGGGTGATAGTGTGGGTGGGGGAAGGGTGTGAGTGTGGGGGGGCAGGGGTGTGAGTGTGGGTGGGGTAGGGATGTGTGTGGGGGAGGGGTGTGAGTGTGGGAGGGGCAGGGGTGTGAGTGTGGGAGGGGCAGGGGTGTGAGTGTGGGAGGGGAAGGGGTGTGAGTGTGGGAGGGGAAGGGGTGTGAGTGTGGGAGGGGCAGGGGTGTGAGTGTGGGTGGGGGAGGGGTGTGATAGGGGGAGGGGTGTGAGTCTGGGAGGGGCAGGGGTATGAGTGTGGGAGGGGGAGGGGTGTGAGTGTGGGAGGGGGAGGGGTGTGAGTGTGGGAGGGGAAGGGGTGTGAGTGTGGGAGGGGCAGGGGTGTGAGTGTGGGTGGGGAGGGGCAGGGTTGTGAGTGTGGGAGGGGCAGGGGTGTGAGTGGGAGTGGGAGGGGCAGCGGTGTGAGTGTGGGGGGGAGGGGTGTGATTGTGGAGGTGGAGGGTTGTGTGTTTGGGAGGGGGAGCGATGTGAGTGTGGGAGGGGGTGGGGTGTGTGTGTGTGCGAGGGGGAGGGGTGTGAGTGTGCGAGGGGAAGGGGTGTGAGTGTGGGATGGGGAGGGGTGTGTGTGTGCGAGGCGGAGGGTTGTGAGTGTGGGAGGGGGAGGATTGTGTGTGTGGGAGGTGGAGGGCTGTGAGTGTGGGAGGGGCAGGGGTGTGAGTGTGGGTGGGGTGGGGGAGCGGTGTGAGTGTGGGAGGGGGAGGGGTGGGCATGTGGGTGGGGGAGGGGGAGGGGTGTGAGTGTGCGAGGGGAAGGGGTGTGGGAGGGGGAGGGGTGTGTGTGTGGGAGGGGGAGGGGTGTGAGTGTGGGAGGGGGAGGGATGTGAGTGCGCGAGGGGAATGGGTGTGGGAGGGGGAGGGGTGTGTGTGTCGGATGTGGAGGGGTGGGTGTTTGTTAGGGGGAGCGGTGTGAGTGTGGAAGGGGAGGGGTGTGAGTGTGGGAGGTGGAAGGGTGTGAGTGTGGGAGGGGGAGGGGTGTGAGTGTGCGAGGGGAAGGGGTGTGCGAGGGGAAGGGGTGTGGGAGGGGGAGGGGTGTGTGTGTGCGAGGTGGAGGATTGTGTGTGTGGGAGGGGGAGGGGTGTGTGTGTGGGAGGGGGAGGGGTGTGAGTGTGGGAGGGGGAGGGGTGTGAGTGTGTGGGAGGGGGAGGGGTGTAAGTGTGAGAGGGGGAGGGTTGTGTGTGTGGGAGGGTGAGGGGTGTGTGTTTGAGGGAGGGGGAGGGTTGTGAGTGAGGGAGGGGGAGGATTGTGTGTGTGGGAGGGGCAGGGGTGTGAGTGTGGAGAGCAGGGGTTTGAGCGTGTGAGGGGGAGGGGTGTGAGTTTGCGAGGGGAAGGGGGAGGGTTGTGTGTGTTGGAGAGGGGAAGGTGTGTGAGTGTGGGAGGGGGAGGGTTGTGTGTGTTGGAGGGGGAGGGTTTTGAGTGTGGGAGGGGCAGGGATGTGAGTGTGGGAGGGGCAGGGGTGTGAGTGTGGGAGGCGGAGGGTTGTGAGTGTGGGAGGGGGAGGATTGTGTGTGTGGGAGGGGGAGGGTTGTGAGTGTGGGAGGTGGAGGGGTGTGAGTGTGGGAGGGGGAGGGGCAGGGGTGTGAGTGTGGGGGGGTGTGGTGGGAGTGTGGAGGGGAGGGGTGTGATTGTGGAGGTGGAGGGTTGTGTGTGTGGGATGTGGAGGGGTCGGTGTTTGTTAGGGGGAGGGGTGTGAGTGTGGAAGGGGGAGGGGTGTGGGAGGGGGAGGGGTGTGTGTGTGCGAGGTGGAGGATTGTGTGTGTGGGAGGGGGAGGGGTGTGAGTGTGGGAGGGGGATGGGTGTGAGTGTGGGAGGGGGAGGGGTGGGTGTGTGGGAGGGGCCGAGGTGTGTGTGTGGGAGGGGCCGGAGTGTGTGTGTGGGAGGGGCCGGGGTGTGAGTGTGGGAGGGGGAGGGGTGTGAGTGTGGGAGGGGGAGGGGTGGGTGTGTGGGAGGGTGAGGGGTGTGTGTATGGGAGGGGCCTGGGTGTGAGTGTGGAGGGGCAGGGGTGTGAGTGTGGTGGGGGAAGTGTGTGAGGGGGAGGGGTGTGTGTGTGTGTGTGGGAGGGGGAGGGGTGTGAGTGTGAGATGGGGAGGGTTGTGGGTGTGGGAGGGGGAGGGGTGTGAGTGTGGGAGGGGGAGGGATGGGTAGGTGTGGGAGGGGGAGGGGAGTGAGTGTGTGAGGAGGAGGGTTGTGTGTGTGGGAGGGAGAGGGGTGTGTGTGTGTGGGAGGGGGAGGGATGTGTGTGTGGGAGAGGGAGGATTGTGAGTGTGGGAGGGGGAGGGTTCTGTGTGTGTGGGAGGGGGAGGGTTGTGAGTGTGGGAGGGGGAGGGTTGTGAGTGTGGGAGGGGGAGGGTTGTGAGTGTGGGAAGGGGAGGGGTGTGAGTGTGGGAGGGGGAGGGGTGTGTGTGTGTGGGAGGGGGAGGGGCAGGGTTGTGTGTGTGGGAGGGGGAGGGATGTGTGTGTGGGAGGGGGAGGGATGTGTTTGTGGGAGGGGCAGTGGTGTGAGTGTGGGTGGGGGAGGGGTGTGATTGTGGGAGGGGCAGGGGTGTGAGTGTGGGAGGGATGGGAGTATGGGAGGGGCAGGGGAAGAGGTGTGAGTGTGGGAATGGGAGGGGCAGGGGTGTGACTGTGGGAGAGGGGGAGGGTTGTGAGTGAGTGAGGAGGAGGGTTGTGTTTTTGGGAGGGGGAGGGTTGTGAGTGTGGGAGGGGGAGGGGTATGAGTGTGGGAGGGGGAGGGGTGTGAGTGTGGGAGGGGCAGGGGTGTGAGTGTGGGAGGGGGAGGGGTGTGAGTGTGGGAGGGGCAGGGGTGTGAGTGTGGGAGGTGCAGGGGTGTGAGTGTGGGAGGGGCAGGGGTGTGAGTGTGGGAGGGGGAGGGTCAGGGGTGTGAGTGTGGGAGGGGTGTGGTGGGAGTGTGGAGGGGAGGGGTGTGATTGTGGAGGTGGAGGGTTGTGTGTGGGAGGGGGAGGGGTGTGAGTGTGGGAGGTGGAGGGGTGTGAGTGTGGGAGGGGGAGGGGTGGGTGTGTGGGAGGGGCCGGGGTGTGTGTGTGGGAGGGGCCGGGGTGTGTGTGTGGGAGGGGCCGGGGTGTGAGTGTGGGAGGGGGAGGGGTGTGAGTGTGGGAGGGGGAGGGGTGTGTGTGTGGGAGTGGCCGGGGTGTGTGTGTGGGAGGGGCCGGGGTGTGAGTGTGGAGGGGGAGGTGTGTGAGGGGGAGGGGTGTGTGTGTGTGGGAGGGGGAGGGGTGTGAGTGTGAGATGGGGAGGGTTGTGGGTGTGGGAGGGGGAGGGGTGTGAGTGTGGGAAGGGGAGGGATGGGTAGGTGTGGGAGGGGGAGGGGAGTGAGTGTGTGAGGAGGAGGGATGTGTGTGTGGGAGGGTGAGGGGTCTGTGTTTGAGGGAGGGGGAGGGTTGTGAGTGAGGGAGGTGGAGGGTTGTGTGTGTGGGAGGGGGAGGGTTGTGAGTGTGGGAGGGGGAGGGTTGTGTGTGTGGGAGGGGCAGGGGTGTGAGTGTGGGAGGGGGAGGGTTGTGAGTGTGGGAGGGGGAGGGTTGTGTGTGTGGGAGGGGGAGGGGCAGGGTTGTGTGTGTGGGAGGGGGAGGGTTGTGAGTGTGGGAGGGGAAGAGGTATGAGTGTGGGAGGGGGAGGGGTGTGTGTGTGGGAGGGGGAGGGTTGTGTGTGTGGGAGGGGGAGGGGCAGGGTTGTGTGTGTGGGAGGGGGAGGGTTGTGAGTGTGGGAGGGGGAGGGTTGTGTGTGTGGGAGGGGCAGGGTTGTTTGTGTGGGAGGGGGAGGATTGTGAGTGTGGGAGGGGGAGGGTTGTGTGTGTGGGAGGGGGAGGATTGTGAGTGTGGGAGGGGGAGGGTTGTGAGTGTGGGAGGGGGAGGGTTGTGAGTGTGGGAGCGGGAGGGTTGTGAGTGTGGGAGCGGGAGGATTGTGTGTGTGGGAGGGGGAGGGGCAGGGTTGTGTGTGTGGGAGGGGGAGGGATGTGAGTGTGGGAGGGGGAGGGGTGTGTGTGTGTGTGGGAGGGGGAGGGATGTGTGTGTGGGAGGGGCAGGGGTGTGAGTGTGGGAGGGGGAGGGATGTGTGTGTGGGAGGGGGAGGGATGTGTTTGTGGGAGGGGTGGTGTGTGAGTGTGGAGGGGCAGAGGTGTGAGCGTGTGAGAGGGAGGGGTGTGAGTTTGCGAGGGGAAGGGGGAGGGTTGTGTGTGTGGGAGGGGGAGGTGTGTGAGTGTGGGAGGGGGAGGGGGAGGGTTGTGTGTATGGGAGGGGGAGGGGTATGAGTGTGGGAGGGGGAGGGGTGTGTGGGAGGGGGAGGTGTGTGTGTGTGGGAGGCGGAGGGATGGGAGTGTGGGAGGGGCAGGGGAAGAGGTGTGAGTGTGGGAGGGGGAGGGGCAGGGTTGTGACTGTGGGAGAGGGAGGGGTGTGAGTGTGGGAGGGGCAGGGGTGATAGTGTGGGTGGGGGAAGGGTGTGAGTGTGGGGGGGCAGGGGTGTGAGTGTGGGTGGGGTAGGGATGTGTGTGGGGGAGGGGTGTGAGTGTGGGAGGGGCAGGGGTGTGAGTGTGGGAGGGGAAGGGGTGTGAGTGTGGGAGGGGCAGGGTTGTGAGTGTGGGTGGGGTAGGGATGTGTGTGGGGGAGGGGTGTGAGTGTGGGAGGGGCAGGGGTGTGAGTGTGGGAGGGGGAGGGGGAGAGTGAGGGAGTGGGAGGTTTGTGTGTGTGGGAGGGGGAGGGGTGTGAGTGTGGGAGGGGGAGGGATGTGTTTGTGGGAGGGGTGGTGTATGAGTGTGGAGGGGCAGAGGTGTGAGCGTGTGAGAGGGAGGGGTGTGAGTTTGCGAGGGGAAGGGGGAGGGTTGTGTGTGTGGGAGGGGAAGGTGTGTGAGTGTGGGAGGGGGAGGGTTGTGTGTGTGGGAGGGGAAGGTGTGTGAGTGTGGGAGGGGGAGGGTTGTGTGTGTTGGAGGGGAAGAGGTATGAGTGTGGGAGGGGGAGGGTTGTGTGTGTGGGAGAGGGAGGGTTGTGTGTGTGGGAGAGGGAGGATTGTGAGTGTGGGAGGGGGAGGGTTGTGAGTGTGGGAGGGGGAGGGATGTGAGTGTGGGAGCGGGAGGATTGTGAGTGTGGGAGGGGGAGGGTTGTGAGTGTGGGAGGGGGAGGATTGTGAGTGTGGGAGGGGGAGGGTTGTGAGTGTGGGAGGGGGAGGGGTGTGTGTGTGTGTGTGTGGGAGGGGGAGGGTTGTGAGTGTGGGAGGGGGAGGGTTGTGAGTGTGGGAGGGGGAGGGTTGTGAGTGTGGGAGCGGGAGGATTGTGTGTGTGAGAGGGGGAGGGGTGGCTGTGTGGGAGGGGCAGGGGTGATAGTGTGGGAGGGGAAAGGGTGTGTGTGTGGGTGGGGAAGGGGTGTGTGTGTGAGAGGGGGAGGGGTGGCTGTGTGGGAGGGGCAGGGGTGATAGTGTGGGTGGGGGAGGGGTGTGAGTGTGGGAGGGGCAGGGGTGTGAGTGTGGGTGGGGAAGGGGTGTGAGTGTGGGAGGGGGAGGGGGAGAGTGAGGGAGGGGGAGGTTTGTGTGTGTGGGAGGGAGAGGGGTGTGAGTGTGGGAGGGGGAGGGATGTGTTTGTGGGAGGGGTGGTGTGTGAGTGTGGAGGGGCAGAGGTGTGAGCGTGTGAGAGGGAGGGGTGTGAGTTTGCGAGGGGAAGGGGGAGTGTTGTGTGTGTGGGAGGGGGAGGTGTGTGAGTGGGGGAGGGGGAGAGTGAGGGAGGGGAGGGTTTGTGTGTGTGGGAGGGGGAGGGGTGTGTGTGTGTGGGAGGGGGAGGGGTGTGTGTGTGTGGGAGGGGGAGGGGTGTGTGGGAGGGGGAGGGGTGTGTGTGTGTGGGAGGCGGAGGGATGGGAGTGTGGGAGGGGCAGGGGAAGAGGTGTGAGTGTGGGGGGGGTGGAGGTGGTGGGAGTGTGCAGGAGAGGGGTGTGATTGTGGGAGGGGCAGGGGTGTGAATGTGGGTGGGGGAGGGGTGTGATTGAGGGAGGGGGAGGGGTGTGAGTCTGGGAGGGGCAGGGGTGTGAGTGTGGGAGGGGAAGGGGTGGGTGTGTGGGAGGGGCCGGGGTGTGTGTGTGGGAGGGGCCGGGGTGTGAGTGTGGAGGGGCAGGGGTGTGAGTGTGGTGGGGGAGGTGTGGGAGGGGTGTGTGTGTGTGGGAGGGGGAGGGGTGTGAGTGTGAGAGCGGGAGGGATGTGGGAGTGGAAGGGGGAGGGGTGTGAGTGTGGGATGGGGAGGGATGGGTAGGTGTGGGAGGGGGAGGGGAGTGAGTGTGTGAGGAGGAGGGTTGTGTGTGTGGGAGGGTGAGGGGTGTGTGTTTGAGGGAGGGGGAGGGTTGTGAGTGAGGGAGGGGGAGGGTTGTGTGTGTGGGCGGGGCAGGGGTGTGAGTGTGGAGAGCAGGGGTTTGAGCGTGTGAGGGGGAGGGGTGTGAGTTTGCGAGGGGAAGGGGGAGGGTTGTGTGTGTGGGAGGGGAAGGTGTGTGAGTGTGGGAGGGGGAGGGTTGTGTGTGTTGGAGGGGGAGGGTTTTGAGTGTGGGAGGGGAAGAGGTATGAGTGTGGGAGGGGGAGGGTTGTGTGTGTGGGAGAGGGAGGATTGTGTGTGTGGGAGGGGGAGGGGAAGGGTTGTGTGTGTGGGAGGGGGAGGGTTGTGTATGTGGGACGGGGAGGGTTTTGAGTGTGGGAGCGGGAGGATTGTGCGTGTGGGAGGGGGAGGGGTGTGAGTGTGGGAGCGGGAGGATTGTGTGTGTGGGAGGGGGAGGGATGTGAGTGTGGGAGGGGGAGGGGTGTGTGTGTGGGAGGGGGAGGGATGTGTGTGTGGGAGGGGGAGGGATGTGTGTGTGTGTGTGTGGGAGGGGGAGGGTTGTGTGTGTGGGAGGGGTAGGGTGTGAGTGTGGGAGGGGGAGGGATGTGTGTGTGGGAGGGGGAGGGATGTGTTTGTGGGAGGGGTGGTGTGTGAGTGTGGAGGGGCAGAGGTGTGAGCGTGTGAGAGGGAGGGGTGTGAGTTTGCGAGGGGAAGGGGGAGGGTTGTGTGTGTGGGAGGGGGAGGTGTGTGAGTGTGGGAGGGGGAGGGGGAGGGGTGTGTGTGTGGGAGGGGGAGGGGTGTGTGTGTGGGAGGGGGAGGGGTTGTGAGTGTGGGAGGGGGAGGGTTGTGAGTGTGGGAGGGGGAGGGTGTGAGTGTGGGAGGGGAGGGTTGTGAGTGTGGGAGGGGGAGGGTTGTGAGTGTGGGAGGGGAGGGTTGTGAGTGTGGGAGGGGGAGGGTTGTGAGTGTGGGAGGGGGAGGGTTGTGAGTGTGGGAGCGGGAGGATGTGTGTGGGAGGGGGAGGGATGTGAGTGTGGGAGGGGGAGGGTTGTAAGTGTGGGAGGGGGAGGGTTGTGAGTGTGGGAGCGGGAGGATTGTGTGTGTGGGAGGGGGAGGGGTGTGAGTGTGGGAGGGGGAGGGATGTGTGTGTGGGAGGGGGAGGGATGTGTTTGTGGGAGGGGTGGTGTGTGAGTGTGGAGGGGCAGAGGTGTGAGCGTGTGAGAGGGAGGGGTGTGAGTTTGCGAGGGGAAGGGGGAGGGTTGTGTGTGTGGGAGGGGGGAGGTGTGTGAGTGTGGGAGGGGGAGGGGGAGGGTTGTGTGTATGGGAGGGGGAGGGGGAGGGTTGTGTGTAGGGAGGGGGGAGGGTGTGGTGTGTGTGGGGAGGGGGAGGGGTATGAGTGTGGGAGGGGGAGGGGTGTGTGGGAGGGGGAGGGGTGTGTGTGTGTGGGAGGCAGAGGGATGGGAGTGTGGGAGGGGGAGGGGTGTGAGTGTGGGGGGGCAGGGGTGTGAGTGTGGGGGGGCAGGGGTGTGAGTGTGGGGGGGCAGGGGTGTGAGTTGGGTGGGGGAGGGGTGTGATTGTGGGAGGGGGAGGGGTGTGAGTCTGGGAGGGGCAGTGGTGTGAATGTGGGAGGGATGGGAGTATGGGAGGGGCAGGGGAAGAGGTGTGAGTGTGGGAGGGGGAGGGGCAGGGTTGTGACTGTGGGAGAGGGAGGGTTGTGAGTGAGTGAGGAGGAGGGTTGTGTTTTGGGAGGGGGAGGGTTGTGACTGTGGGAGGGGGAGGGGTATGAGTGTGGGAGGGGGAGGGGTGTGAGTGTGGGAGGGGTAGGGGTGTGAGTGTGGGAGGGGAAGGGGTGTGAGTGTGGGAGGGGCAGGGGTGTGAGTGTGGGAGGGGGAGGGGTGTGAGTGTGGGAGGGGTAGGGGTGTGAGTGTGGGAGGGGAAGGGGTGGAGTGTGGGAGGGGCAGGGGTGTGAGTGTGGGAGGGGGAGGGGTGTGAGTGTGGGAGGGGGAGGGCTGTGAGTGTGGGAGGGGGAGGTGTATGAGTGTGGGAGGGGCCTTGGTGTGAGTGTGGAGGGACAGGTGCGTGAGCGTGTGAGCGGTAGGGGTGTGAGTTTGCGAGGGGAAGGGGGAGGGTTGTGTGTGTGGGGAGGGTTGTGTTTGTGAGAGAGGGAGGGGTGTGAGTGTGGAGGGGGAGGGGTGTGAGTGTGGGAGGTGGAGGGATGGGAGTATGGGAGGGGCAGGGGTGTGAGTGTGGG